>NW_014569574.1:436543-570358 GCF_001313835.1 Polistes canadensis
ATTTAAATATATAATAATTTTAAGTATATATTTAAAGAGTATATTAAAGTATATTTAATATTTAAAGTAAAACTTCTGCTACCTTTCTTAATCCTTTTCGAATAAGCATAAATAAAAGAACATATCCCGAAAGCAATAAATACAAATATAAACGTGAACGAAAGATATTATAAAGTTAAAAGAAGAATACTATAACAAATATATTGGTGAACGTGCACACATAAATATTTGCGAGTAGGTGGTTCTACAACTTACGTAGGATATTTCTCGTATGTAAAACCTCGGATCTTGATTTTTAAATTTTGCGGTAAGGTTTGCCACAAATATGAAATTTTATACTCGAAAGTATTAAATTCATCGCGTCGTGAATCCTTTCATTCGTTTAATGCACTCTCATAATACACATTGTGATTAAATTACGATTTAATGAAAATTCGATTAAAAAATATTGAAAAATTTAAACCCTTAGTCACATACATAAAAGATATTTGAACGTAGGTAAATATTTCATTAACGGAATAAATAAACAGATTAAAGGCCAAAAAAATGATTCGATTTGCTTGCTGCTTTATAAATTCTTTGCTATAATCACCTAACGATGTGATAAGTGCCATGTTAATTGTATTCTTGCAATTACGATAATCATTGGAATGTAAAATCCTAATGGACAATGTGTGGTATAAATTGAAAAGAAAACCAACAAAATGTAATAAATTATTGAATTTGTTGATATCGATTTTTCTTTTTATTTTCATCGACGTTTTTATCTCCTCGTTTCATTACCTTGCTGTTACGCAGTCATTGACCGGTCTCAAAGAAAGCAAATCAAATTCTTTGAATACTCCAATGTTATAGTGGTCTTTATTGCACATTTACGAGGATGCTCTTGGGTGTTGTTATTTTTCTTTTGATTTTTTTTTTATATATTTTTAATCCTTTTTTCTCTTCTGTTTTCCTTTCGACAACACGATAACATTTTTGAAGAAGACGTGAAAACAGGATCTCCTGCTCATAATTAGCGTCCTAAAACTCGTTTTCAACTTTGTCCGAAATTATTACTTTGTATATTATTACTTCTCTTCCAACAATATGACGGCATAGTTTTTCGTAGAGTCAACATTTTTCTAAATTTCTTTCTATTGGGGAATAAGAAAAATATAATATGAGAAAAAATCTTTCTTGAATTCTTCCCTCGTTTAATCGTAAAAGAACTGGTTGGTGTTTCGATTATTTCTTTGTTATTTCGATAGCAATGAATTTGATCTTTTAGTCTCGTTTGCTTCGAATAAGAATTTGTTTGTTATTGTCTCGAGAGATAAATAGATTTTTAATTTATTATAAATTTTGTGTGAAAATAATCTCGTTTTAAACGTTTCAAATGTCGCGCCTACAAAATTTCGTATCCTCGTGTGCGTATCGAATTTATCAAGAAATTCTTTTTATTCCCTTTTTTTTTTTCTTTTTACCTTCTCATTTTTTCGTTCTCATTTTTCTTGTCACTTTACACGTTGATACCAGGAGATAATTTCGACCCATAATGTTGTTCAATTTATCCGCGAAGGTCGACTAGCTTCAAGGTTTTACTTTTAACCAATCCATTCATTTTACTTTTTTTGTTTGTTTTTTTTATTGCACTTTCGTTCCTTTCCGATCGTTAAAATTTGTTTCTCGTCTTTTCATTAAATAAATTTTCAAAATCTTTCGAATTCGATAACAAATCACAGCTCCTTTTTACAAATTATTATGTACGAAGATTAAGAGAGGTCAAAGATTGGCTTGGGTAGAAAAAAAAGAAAAGAAAAATGAAAGAAGGGGAGTGTGATATCTCAAATTTCATTAATATTTTGAAATAAATCAGATCGGATTACGCTTTCCAACATACGAGACACGTATTTGCATTCGACGTGTTAATTTATTTCTGTAACCCAATTAAATGTGTAATATTTTTTGCTTTTATTTCTTTTTTTTTTTTACTCGCGTCAAACTATCTTAGACTTTTATCTTCGAACGCGTTTGCTCCGATTTCTCTATTTTCTTTTTTTTTTTTTTTTTCTTTTTTCTTTTTCATAACAATTTTTATCATACGAACTGTGATTAATTGTCATTGATAATCCTCGTAAATCTCTTACAACACATATTAGTCAAAAATTTGTAATATAATAATATTTTATATTTCGCGTATATTTGAACGTAAAATCATATAAAAAATGGATTTCTAACGAGTACAAAGATCATAGAAAGGGAGTTTTGCGAAATTTTAATAAGGATTAGCCAATGAATAACAAAATTGTATGTCGTGTCATGCATTATATCTTTTTAGTTCCAATTGGCACAACAAATGGTATACCTTGTCTTTTTCTAAACATCTTTACGCAACTTTTCAATGCGTGCTACCATTCAAGGCCATTGATCTGCAATTTATTCATGGATACTCTTTTCAATCGAAATTAGAGACTAGTTTAAAGTCGACACGGTATTAAACAAAATTCTATTTTAATTTTTCACTTTGGTTTCTAGATCCTCTCTAACTCCCCACCCCCCTCACACCCTCTCACCTTGTTTTCTAACACAATATGAGCATAGAAATTTCTAAATTTATCTCGTCTTAGATTGATCGAGCTAAGCACGCGTATGTGACATTGATTGGCTCATTCGTAAATCGTGAAAAAGATTTTTAATGGATACGTTAATGGTGTACACGAATAAAATCACCATAATGAATTTCTTATCTATTTCCAATTATAATAATAACGGAATCTTATTACCTCGAGAATAAATTATGGTAATATCATCGATCCAAACTATATAAATAATACAAATCTTATCTTGTCGCTTAAAAAAGTTTTTATTGATATTCCAATACCGATTGGTATAAATGAAATGATGAAATCACGAATTATCTCGAATCATAATGATTTTCCATGATTATTTATGAGTAAAAAAAATATTTCGTCAATATAATATTTGGTTAATATAATTAAATAAAATAATATATTTTCAAAAATGAATAAATTTATTTAAAGTTGCCAATATAAACGATCATTGTTACCAATTCAGATCACCAATAATAAATGAATTATAATCTGTACTAATAAAGTAAACGTTTGAATTAACTTATTAAAATGTTTTTTTCAGGTTCTGCGATGATTACAAGGCATCGATGTTCTCGTTTAATCCTTATTGGGTTACACTTCTTTCTCAATGTAAGTCAATTGTAAATGACTTGGTTGGAACAAAAACGATTTTTAAAATGATTTGGGTAGATTTATCGAGGTCTCTCGTATCATATAACGTTATTATTATTAAGAATTTTATTTTAAGATACCGGACATCTGTCATGTTCTCGGACATGGTCGACTTATGGATCCTCCAGCACGTAACAGTATGTGGCGATTTGGATTTCCAAATCCAGTGAATTACAACGACAACGAGTTGTTTTGTGGCGGTTACGCAGGTAAGTTTTCTTCTCTCTTTTTCTTCTTATTTTTTTATAAAGATAATGATTCCCTTTCACCCATAATAAATGAGTTCTTTCATAAGATGGATGACAGTCGATTAAGGAGAAAGAATTTCGATCTCAAAGGGAATGAAATTTAAGGCTTGTCGTTCGGTTTTAAATTCACTGTGAGTAGTTTTTAAAGATCCGACAAACAGATTAAGTTCCAAAATTTAACTGACTTGAAACAATTCTCCGTGCTCGCGTCTGTGTTTACGTGTGTGATCGATATTGGTGAAATTCATTTTGAATGATGATTTATCGAAAATTTTACAAAATATATAATTGTCATTTAATATTAAATGATAATAATCAATTGATATTTAAAACAAATTCTTTTTTTTTTGTTTCGTAATAATTAATTAAACAAAAAGGATGGGGAAAATAGAAATTAATTAAATAAAAATATTACATTAGGTGGAAAATATATTTGAAATATTTTCTAAACAAAAATATTAAATATTAATAATATTTTGAAATTTAGTTCAGTGGGTACAAAATAAAGGTCAATGTGGGGTATGTGGTGATGCATATCATTTGAGCGAGCCGAGACCACACGAAGCGGGTGGTGAATTTGCGAAAGGAACTATAGTTAGACATTACACGGTCGGCCAGGTAATTTCTAAACTTTACTATCAATGCGAATAATCATATATTAAATACTCTTAAGTATAAATAATCCTCTATAGGAAATCGATATCGAAATAGAATTAACAGCCAATCACATGGGAGGATTTGAATTGTATCTTTGTCCAAACAATAATCCAAGAAGCGAAGCAACTCAGGAATGTTTCGACAGGTAAAATTTGAATGAACGTTATTGTAATAAATTTGAATAATTTGATTTGACTTTTATTTGCGTAGATTTCCTCTTTACCTGTCAGGTACGCGGGACGTACGTTTTGAAATTCCATTGGATTCAGAAAAAAAAGGCATTTTTCGTTACAGTGTAATGTTACCACCTTACGTCACTTGCAGTCAATGTGTAATCCAATGGAGTTATTATACAGGTTTTTTATTTATTCATTTTTACCTTATTTATATTAACTTTTTGAAGTATCGTAAAGCTGAAAGTGTCTCATCTTTTTTTTTTTAAACGGACATAATTACATTTTTCGTACCACCTTGACATATAAAAATCATTATCACAGCACATCCCATAATTACGAGAGGATGAATTTTTAAAAATTAACTTCGTATGAATGAGTCAAACCATGTAGGGGTCGTACCCATAAAAACAAATTTACTTTGCTAAATATTCACATTTGCATTTTATATTAAATTGCTTTATAAAGAGTTAATACTCTAAATAATATTGAATAATTTAACTTATTTTATAGGTAACATGTGGGGTACTTGTGACAATGGTACAGAAGGAGTAGGATGTGGTAGACCGGAAACATTTAGAAATTGTGCAGACGTTAGCATTGTGACAAGTACAGCAGGAGTTCCGCCATCCTTCGTGCAAAATGATAATCCTTTCTTATTATATTACAGAGATATTACATCTCCAAATAATATATTCCCATTGATAGTAAGGTACGATATTGAACACGCACATTCACAAAAATGAAGTCATTCAAATAATATTATTGAATGTGCAATCTTATCATGCTAAAAAATAAATATTTGTTGCTTCTCGTAGATCTCAAGTTTGCGTGCCGACGTATCTTTATCGTCGTATACCTGGAATGAATGATTGGTGTCAAGCAAACTGTCTTCGTTATCCACCAAATTGTCCTAACTCAATTTGCCATTGTCCGTGAGTATAAACGTTCACATAAATGAAATATTGAAAATGTATAAATACAAAAATTCGACTAATTTTGTTTTTTCTTTTTTTTTTGTTAATTTTTAGTGAAGTTTGCGATGCGATAGGTGAACTCGAAGGTAGAGAAGGTGCGAGTGTTTATTGTATGGACAAGTGTTTAGTGTATCCACTTGATTGTCCAAGCCATCGTTGTCGTTGTTATTAACGAGAATAATAACAACAACAAAAAAAAAAGGAATAAAAAAATGATTTATCGATCTTCCATGACAGTGTCTAGCTGCCTTTTCGAAACGATCAAATATTTGTTGACAGGTAAAAGGCAAACGAATGATTATTGTAATACTCAACTAATTAACATATTAGACTCTTGATTCTAGTTATCTTTCATATCGCTTCACGCAGTCCGTGTGTGTGTTTGTCTTTTTTTTATATATATATATATATATATATGTTTTTTTTTTAATTTTTTTTTATCAAACAAAGAGAGAGTCTCGTATCGACTGTTGTTTTTTATACGTAGAAATGTTAATTAGATAAGTAAACTCTTGAAATCGCAGATGAGAGGAATCTAAAGGATTTCAAATAACAAAATTAAAAAATACTCTGCGATGGTTCCTACCATTGTATATTAGAAGATAATAAAAATGATTGCTGTATCATTCTTCTTCCTTTCTTTGTTTTTTGTTTCCCTATATTGGAAATATTGAAATGTAAATTAACCCTTTTGTTACTAGCGACTGAAATACAGGTCATCAGTACAATTACCGACCCACATAAAGATCGTATAACATACGAAAAGGTTAATAAATAAATAAATTAATAAATCAATCAATCAATATCTATATAGTAGGAATATCTAATCTTGTTTATAGGAAATGTAAGGGTCTTGATTAAATGTAATCTACATATGTGTATATATATAAATTAAAAAAAAAGATAAAATCCGTTTTTCTTCTCGATCGATATAATGGCACTATAATATTTTTAATATTAGGACATTGTTCTATTGACAGCTTAAAATATTACGCATATATCACATATTAATATGTTATATGTTAACGATTAAACGTATTCTGCGTTCTTATACATAATATACAATATGCAACTATGTTTAACGAAACGATTGATTAGTTTTATTTTTGTTTAAAATCATCGCGTTATTATTGAAATAATGAACGCTATAACACCGTATGGGCGCGAAGTTTTCTTCAGGGTCTTTCGTCGTCGTATCGTAATTGTCCTTTCAATTAATTTTTCGTTTAATCTCTCGTCTTCTTTTTAATAATTTTTCTTTTTTCCTTTTTTTTTCTTTCTTCTTCGGTGGCATCGTACACACGCAGCAGGACACACGCGTAAGTAATTATAATACTTACGTTAAATTGCAATGATTCAATCGGAATTGTTCGGATCTGTTTGTTTAAGAGATCGCTAGTTGTTCAATTTTTAATTTAATTTTCTTTCTTGGTTTTGTTTTTTTTTTTTTTTGTTCAATGGGATTTTCTTTTCTCTCTTTTCGTTAACACCTTTAAAAAACTATATACACTAAAGCTTTTTATCGTCTATAACGTTATTATCGACTAACTAGTAACATTTTTTGTTTCCTTCTCCGTTTCTTCTTTTTTTCCTTTTCTTTTTTTTTTTTTTTTTATTTCTTTTACTTTTACGAATTTTTTATCGTCACTTACACGTCGTAATAAGTCATCGCCCAAAAAGTGTGTGTACGTGTGTTTGTGTGTGTATATATAATAATAACATTAAACGCATTCTCGAAATTACAAATCATACCAGAGACGCACTTGGCAACTACCGTGACATTTGTAAAATTATAATATGCCCCCAGTAATTGTGACAGTGGACCAAGTTAAAAGATGCGTACAAAAATTTATTTTGTAATACAAGTAATTTTAATATGAAATAAATCATAAAATGTATTTTTTCCTTTTCGTTTGTTTGTTTTTTTCGACACAGTTCACTGTCATATTTACCGACGCATATAAAAATCTCTTATTTTTTGTGTTTCTTTCTCGTTTCTTTTCCTTCAATCTTTTTATTTACTAAAATTACTAATCGACTACCTCCAACGTTCGTAAACAAATCGTTTACTACATCATCGATTGTTCTTGAACAATTCGAACGAAAAAATGCTTCGTTCAAAATTGAAAAATAGAAACGAAAGTGCGCCCATTTATGAAATATCGAATCCTTGATAATTACGAGTCGTTCTCCTCCAATTACAAACTAACGCGGTATTGTTTTTATTTTTATCGATATAATAAAACGTTCTCACAATTGTTTTTAGTTCGGACAAGATATTAGAAATGTTTACAAGCTCGACAATGCTGTTTTAAACAGCCCAAAAATACGAGGCTCGGATCAATGATGATTTCAAAGTAAATTCGACAATTTACTATAGTCAATATTTGCATTGTTTTTTTGTTTTTTTTTTTTGTGTTTTTCGATATCTTTCCTTGACAACTCTTTAAACAACATTCGAAACAAATTAAATCTTCGTATTCTCGTATAATCGGATTTGCAATAAATGGTTGCTTTAACGATTTTTCAAGCTAACGCGATACTTCAAATATTTCTAATATCCTTTTTGCATCGCATAAATTTCTTGTTCGTCTCGGATGTTTCAGTTTTATTTTAATAATAATAATAATAATAATAATAGTAATAATAATAATAGTCATTTCCTTCTTTCTCATTGAGGAATCCAAAAAATCAAAAGTTTTGCTTACAATGCATCGAAATTATTTGACATGAAATTAATTGATTTAGAAAAAAAATGTAGCGAATTAATTCAGGGGTACCCTCAAAAACTTATCGGTCCTCGAAATCGTGCATTTTAGTACTCTTTTTACTCCCTCTTTCGATCATTATATTATCTTTGCTAGTTTATTTTTCGTTTACAAAAAACTTTGCAAGCAACATTAAAGTCTAAGAAAAAAAAAAAAAGAAAAAACTGGAAACTGAGATGATCGAATTTGATTTCTATTTGATTACAATAAATAATCGATTTATTTGAACATAATCAATGAAAGATTAAGCTATTTCCTTTTTTGAATATTTTCTTATTCAAAAGATTAATCGTTCGTAGATTAAATAATAGAGGCCTTTTGCGTTTGAATTTTCAGCTTTCACTCGATTTGTCAGGTACGTTTTCAGTCTTCCGATAATAGGTGAACGTGCTTCTCGATTCTTTTCTTGTCAAATCGTAGAATACCGTTTTTTTTGTGCTGTTTTTCTTAAATACGACAGTTCCCTTTGTTAAGTGTACCGTTTACACGTATTTATTTCGGACTTTGTTTTCTCAAATGTTCTAATTAATTCGATATCATTAAATTTCAATGAAGATTCTAAAGAAAAATATTCTTTAATAACATATATATATATATATATTTATTTTTAGTTAAAATCTACTTAAAAAAACCATTGATTAGAATCATTAAAGAGAATTCGTAAAAATTATTATTAATGAACCAATGAAAAAGTAAATGTGTGCGTGTAAGCGTCCACGAATTCTAACGAATTTTTCGTTCTTCGGTACTTTGATTTAAAAATGATCAAACTGATTCAATATTTTGTATTTTTACTGATCAATAAAAAATTGAAGCTTTTTCTAATCTTTTATTAACTATTAATGTAGAATTTTCAAAATATCACTCCGATCAATCTCATCAAAGTTACCGGATAGTCTTCTCGTCACTGTCGTTGATTTTTGAGTTTCATTTGTACTGTTGTTAATGCTTTTTTTTCATCGACGAAAAAGCTACGATAACCCCCGTTACAATGTGTGGATTTATCGAAGAGTTTTATTAACGGGTCAATTATATACGTTTTAATTCGATCTAACCTAAATTTGTTTAATAAATCGTAAAGATTATAAAAAAGAATATACGATTAGATAATGTATATTATTCAATTATTTCTTCTTTTTTTTTTTTTCTGATCAATAACTCAACAAAGAACCAAGTCTTTTCACGGTTCGGATACAATTTATTTCCCTATTACAAGAAAATAGTAACTATAGTCGTAATTTAATTAGAATAGTACTTGAACGATCGACTTTTCTATCGTATATAATTATTATTATTATTATTATTTTTCATTTTTTTTCTCTTTAAATTTCATAATTAATAATAATAATAATAATAATAATAATAATAATAATAATAATCATTATCATCAACATTTCATTACAATCAATTATAATCAATAATAATAATAATAATAATAATGATAATAATACTTTTATCAGAACGTATAACAGTGTTCGTGTTTGCACGTATCGTTCATTGAGATCATGTCGTCGACAATTAGTATATCGTTAAGTTTCTCATCCTTTGACACATTCGTTTTGTCAAACGAACAAATTCTTTTTCTCACATTTTTCAACACTTTAATCGTGTTTTCAAATAAAACCTAACCAACGGACACTTTTTGGCGCGATAAATGACGATAACGGGACACGAAATCTCTTGACCTTGAGCGTACCCCCAATTATAATGGTATCATAATAATTTTTTTTTTTTTTGTATTTTATTTAAACGATATCTTTTTGTTTTTTTTGGCTTTAAATGAATATATTATCATTTATGTATACATGCTAGAGATCGTTATTATAGATCATAGGTGAAACAACGCAACAGTGCAATCGTAATACTTATTTACAGAAAATTGTTGTCGCTATTGAAATTAAAATATATATATATATATATATATATTTTTAATTTTTTAATTCTTTCACATTCTTTCTTTCATTTAATCGAACGTATCGAAAAATCCTTCGTATGGTGGTCAAACTTTTACAATTAAAACACACTGTTCGTTTTCTAATCATACCTAATCATATTTATTTTTCATAATCATTATTCGTCGGATAATTTTTAATATCATTTACGGTACGATATCGGCAATGTTTTAACACACCCAATAATTCTATGTAATCTCCCAAAAAAAACTTCTATTACGTTCTCGGTTTTTTTTTTTCTTTATAACGTTTGATAAGTATGTATATTAGATTATTATAATAATCACTTCTTAATGAGAGTTTAACTTGTATTAATTGTTGTTGTTGTTATTATAATTATTATTATTATTATTATTATTATTTTTATTTAATTTTATTTTATTTTATTTAGTATAATTTATTTTATGTTTTCTTTCTTCTCCTTCCTCTCTTCCTCCTCTTCTTCATCTTCTTCTTCTTATTTTTCATCATCATCGTTACATTTGTGTGTATTGTGTGTGTGTATGTGTATTCTTGTTGGTTATCTCATCTTATCGCCGATTATATTATCTATAGTAAGAATTATTACGAGACTTAAACTTGACTCTTTGCGAATTAACAATACGGTTGTTTTTTTTTTATGTTTTTAAATTTTCTTTTACTTTTATGTTATTTTAATTCATAATTATATCTCAAATCTCGTATTATAATAGATCTCGAGTGCATGTACCATCGATTATTATCCATAAAAATGATCCAACAAACCTGGATTTTGTTGTTGCTTTTGTGCTCACATACTTATTCCTTTTTTACTAACATCGAATCATTAACATTCTTCGTCATTTCATTCTACGATACTTTGCCAATAAACGATCCAATTAAAAGATTGATTTTTACGAAAAATAAAAACGAAGTATTATTGGTCTCATCGATCGTAAAATAAAAAAAAAAAAAATAAAAAAGAAAAATTAATATTAAATATTTTTAAACAAATTTATTATATATCGATCTCGTTGATCGCGAACAAAAATTTCTTTTATAAAATCAATTTATTATTTTTAAATGTACAGCAGCTTGACTATTTTCGTTCTACTGCACTTTTCGTTCCTTTTTTTGTTATCTCGACACAGACATAACGTTTATAATTATTATTTAATTTATATATATATATATATAATATAAACTAATATATATATATATATATATTAGTATATATTTCGTTTTTCTTTTTTTTTTTTTTTAAAGAAATATACAACATACGATAAAACGAAACATCAAATAGTTACATTTAAATAGGCTTTGTTTTTACTTCGATTCACAGTTACGAGAAAAATAGAGAGAAATATATAGAAAGTGTATTATTACATATATGTTTACATGTTATACAACATGTATATATAAATAAATAAAGTCTATAGACATATATATGCGTGTGTATGTGTGTGTGTGTGTGTGTGCGCGCGTGTGCGTGTGTTTATGTTTGTTTAACGCGTGCCATACGATTAAGTTTAAATAATTTAAATCTAATCTCTCGCAGACTCCTGGCTCTGGGGCAGTTTCAGTTCCAGCAGTCATGCGATTTTAAGCGATTTATCTGCCTGACGTAGACAATTATTATTCTAAGTTCAATCATTCCAAGTTATTACACGTTAGAGACCGTGTTAACTCATTTAGGCTCTAAATTATTCAAGCAAATCATCCATTCCTTCTTAAAGACAATTCAAACAAATTCTCTCTTTCTTTTTTTTTTTTTTTGTAATTAGAATAGTAATATTTGCGTTAGATTATCTTCTTCGTTCGATCTTTCTTTTTTTTTGGGGGTGGCTTTTTCTTATATATTGTTTTTCTATTTTTTTTTCTTTTAATTATTATTTTTTTTGTTGTAAATTATTTTTTAGATCGAATATTCGTAACACTAACAAGTAGACGAATCATTTACGCGTTCGTTAATATTTAATTAGACGTTTAATTAATTAGCGGGAAAAAACGATTAAGCGACAATATCAAGGTGGGCTTTAAGAGCGCGCAACAGTTTTCATTAAATATTTTATTCTAACGACGAATTATTAGAGAGACGTTCATGCTTACGTTGTTAGCCTCTTTTTTTTTTTTATTTAAAGCGATATATTATAGTCGATTTATGTTAATCAATTTCTTTTTATTATTATTATTATTTTAACAACAAAGTAGGAACAAATGTTATAGGAATAATTACACAAGAAATAATTATGTTTATTTGAAATATTATATTTTAGTAAATTATTAATATTTAATTTGATACTTAAATTAATATTCCATCGAAGTTGAGATTAATTTTAATCTTATTAAAATCACACATACGAATTATTGAATTAACAATTATTATTGATAATTATTAAGGTGGTCTTTGCGTGCGGTCAAGGGGCTCATTGTTGACGAGCATCCAAAGGCCACGCTTATGGTTGTTACAAATAAAAAATCAAATTTAACGTATAAATTCAAGCAAGACTCTCGATAATTTTGTTCTCGAATATAATTTATCGCTTTATTCGATGCTTAACGAACGATATCATAGAAATTATTTTCGATTAATATTTTTCTTATTTTTTTTTGTGTTATTTTTTATTCGACACAGAGACATTTTGCATTACGCACCACTACTGCATATTATTCGTAGCCTAAATGCATATTCTAATACGCTTTATGTGACAACAACTTCTCGTTTATTTCATATAATCGTCATTAATTATAAATAGAAAATATATGGAAATTAATTATAATACCTCGACTTATTTTAAAAAGAGAAAAACAAAATGGCTGTAATGGCTCAGTCGGTAATCGTATCGATAAATCAAAATGTTAGGCCATATATCAATTTGCACATTAATTTGTTTTAATTTAGAAAGAATATTATTAATTTATCAACGATCGTTTATAGTAATCATATTTCTATTCGTAGATCGAACGTATTCGAACGTTTATTCGAACCTTAAAACTCAAATACAACAATTCGAAGATCACGCAAATCTATTTTATCGATGGTGCATGGATCATCAAATCTGTTTGACCGATATCTAAACATTTTTCTTGATCATTCGATAACTTGTTTTAATGACACATCTTATCGAATATTCGAAGTAACCATACGAGAAAGTTCATGCACTCGAGATCAGCGAAGTGAAGAAAATTGTTAATCGGATTTACGAATGTGTGTTTTTTAAAGTGTAAAATGCAAATATCAGAGCGCTTTTAACGCTAAGTTACAAATAACCTAATGTCGCATACGTTTTTACATAGGTTGTATCCACTCTACAGTTCTCCCTGAAACAGACGGTTAACCTTAGTACAAAACAACATTCTTTTTATACACAATCCTGATTACATTCGTGGAAACGATGATAGAAGTTCAACCAGCTCGGTGATTTTTACCGACAACGACAATAATATATCGAACAAAATAAAAAATAACAAATAAACAACGAATAAAAATGAAATAAAAAAAAAGAAAACGTATAGATAAAAAATTAAACGTAAAAAAAAGAAAAATAAAGAAAAAAAGAACAAAAGAAACAAAAAACGAGAAAAATAAAATAGAGAACAGTGAATAGAAATCGTCCTACCTTCAACTATAACGCGTCTCGTCTTCCATTTCAGTCTTCGATTCTACGCCTCTACGAGAAATTATACCTACAAAGGGGTGCAGAAAAAATGCGAGAACACAAAAAAAAGAGAGAGAAAGAGAGAGACAGAGAGACAGACAGAGAAAGAGAAATAGAGATATCAGAAGCATATGTCTGCTAGGTGAGAAGGGTAAAGAAGGAAGTATGTATTTGTTAACGTAAAAAAAACAATGTCTTCGTCATACTTGTTCAATATGACCGGATAATAGGATAGAAATGGAATTTGTTTTGGTAAAAGAAAGCAAGAAAGGTATAGAGAGTTAAGGTTTGTGTTTTTGTTTTACTTACTCGTCCTCCCACGGGCACACTTCGTTAACATTATTGTCACGCTTATCCCGAGTGGGCACAGTACTGGTGGTTGTAGCGGTGGTAGTTGGTGCCGTTTGGTCTTCCTGTTGGGTGTCCGGCTCCCAAACAGGAACAACCTGAGCTTCCTCAGTGGGCTCATCCTTTTGTATTTCGGCACCAACTTCCTTGGTTACTTTTTCAACATCATCCTTTTCCAACAACACTTCTTCTCCTTCTCTTTCTACTTCTCCTCCTCCTCTTTCTTCTTCTTCTTCTTCTTCTTCTTTATCTTTTTCCTTTTCCGTTTCCCTTTCTTCCTCCTTCTCCGTTTCTTTTTGTTTGTCCTTTTCCTTTCTCTCTTTCTCTTCCTCCAATTCAATTTCCATTAAAGTTTCTTTGGATGGCGTACAAACATCGCCAATCGTTGTTCCAACACCCTCGGAATCACTTGGCAAGTCGCCGACGATCGCACTGATACTTATCAACGGTGCTTTCGCTGATAACCTTCTCGTACCTTTTTTTGTTTCCTCTATCGTTACAACTTTGTCCATTTGTTGCGTTGTTTCTAACGATGTAGTAGTCGTCGTTGTCGTTATAATTAATGTTTCTGGTTCCTCGATCGTTGCCTCGGATATTATCGTCTCGAACTTCTCACCAGCTGCGTGGCTATACTCGAAGGATTCCCGAGGCGATGGTAAGTTGCATGACGTGGCCAATGGCCGACCTGTTGTTATCAAAAATATGTGTCTATAAACTCTACTGATTCGTTATTTTACGTAAAATAGTTGGAATTATTTACTATGGAAAATAACACAATTGGTACACGAACTGAACAAATTTTTCATGACACACAACTCAGTTACAGAAGGTTAATTATGTACTAGGATTTATATTTTTTTAAATGATGATTTTTCTTTTTAATCAAAAGACAATTACTTGAGTCCTTAATTATAACTAGGTCTAGTAATAATTAATGTTGTTTTTTAGTATTCGTTTAAAATGTGAAGTGTAATTAACAAGCCTTGCTGCAAAAAGTTTGTGTTTGAATTGTTTTATTTTGCGAAATTAGGGTCGAAAAGATGGCAGATGAAAAGCATATTCGGCATTGCATGCTTTACGAGTTCCAGTTGGGAAGAAAAAACAAATGAGGCTGCAAAAAATATCTGTAGTGTTCTTGGTCAAGATGCTGTGTTGGCGTCAGAAAATGGTAGCGTTGGTTTTAAGAAATTTCGAGAGAGAAATGTTTCGTTGAAAGACGAAAGTGGTCGAGACCGTGTGTCTAATTTTGATCAGGAAGCACTTCAAGCTCGTTTGTTTAAAAATTCTTAAATAACGCAACAAGAGCTTTAAGTTATTCGCAAAAAACTATTTGCAATCAATTGCATTCACTTGGTAAGATCCAAAAGTTTGGAAAAAGACGACATTAATTATTACTAGACCCTAATATATTGATTAAAACTAAAAATCCATGAAAAAATGGAATTAGAAAAATACACATTAAGATTTACCAATGTCCGAGAGTTTGACTCTGTTGCTAGTTGAACCAGTTGAATAATTTCTGGTGATGGTATGTCCACTCGGTCCAGAACCGATACCATGCCGTTCCATCCTGGCACTTGGGACAGCACTGTGCTGAAGACTGCAGGACTTTCTCAACCTGTCCGAGACTTCGGCTATAGCAAGACTGACATCGGAAGAGGAACTGCATGAATCCAATTGTGAAGAATTCTTTCGAGATGGTCGAGCCACGTCGATAAAATGTATGGACGTTTTGGTAACGTCGTTCCCGTATTCCCAGGATTCCTGGGTCGTGTCAGGCCACGGGCTCGTTCCAAACGATGCCGCATCCGGCCCGGCTTCTGTACTTGGCCCTGGGATCGCGTCCCAAGGGCAAACGTCGTCCATAGGGCGAACCGTCGCCTCCGTGGCGCCAGCATCCCTGACAACACGAACTTTATTACATATGCTTTAGTCTCCACTTTTTATCTCGCCAACAATACCACGCGATTGTTCTCTTTTTTCTTTTGTGTATTTTACTTTTTCTCGTCTTTCACGTTTCTCTTCAATCTGACAAAGCAAACACATTTTCTTTATATTTTAATAATTATTGCACGTAGGGTAAACAATTATCAACCAATTTGTAATAATCAATCATAGTCTTTTTTAAGCTTATAATATATTTGCGTTTTAATGTATATATGCCAATTAATGTATTGGGCTGTAACATATACTTGGGTGGGTTGAAAATTGTTAAGTTTAACAATTTGTTCTTTTTTTTAGGTCAAATTTTTATTTTTATTTTTCAACATAGGCGCAAAACTTTTCAATCCATTCTCGTATTCGTTCCAATTTTGTTTATCCAGAGTAGCGCACTAATGTGTGTTTTTGTTTTTGTCAAATATGTTACAACCCAATAAAAAAATATATATGATTGATTTCGAAGAAACAACCAATAATTCTATCGTTTACCCTACCAATTCATATATGTATTTACATACGCGCGGCTTCGTAAAATCGGCGAAAATTTGGAATTGTTTGAAGTTGTTCGGAAAGTTACGTCGTTTTTTCAATAATTTAATAAAAGACGATTTCTTCGTAGTCAGAATTCGAAACTTAATGATTGTAAATCAGTTGAATCTGATACATACAATTTATCAGTTGTTTTTTGCGTTGTTATACAACAATTAGCATCCAACTAATGCTTTTATTATGACCTCATGTTCAATTAGACCACTTATTCGCAGTGAACCTTAAAAAGCTCAAATTGCCAGAATAAAAATTTGGAAAAGTAATTTTGACTATATCGTTCACTGACATGAACAAATCATCTTCGAAAACGGTACATAATTTTGTTCTCAAATGACAACAAATGTTGACTGATTTTCCATATTCGATGACATGTCAAAAAACCAAACTACTGGACAAATCGAAACGCAATTATATTTCTAAACCATGTCTGTTGCTAGATCGCAAAGTGATTTTTGAGGTTTAGAGTAACATCTGATATCGATAAATACGAGTTGATAAAATTTCGGTTACATAAAAACGAAATTACTTTCCGAACAACCCTAATTTATACTATTTACATTTATGTACACATTTATTATATAGAAAAGAGAATAAAATTTGAAAAAGGATCGATTCATAGATTCGATGAGTTTTTAATTGAAAATAGAAGGTATTCTTGTTTCGTTGGAAGAAGAAATTAGGGGATGGATGGAATGGTCGGTAGGAATAATTTGTTAACGTTTAAAAAAGTACAACGAAAGATATTCAGATCAAAAAGTGAATCCACGTTACGTGCTTGTTCTCACACAATGCATACACAAATAATTTATATTATTATTTGTAGAGAATATTTCGATTTATAACAATGGCGAATATAATTCATTAAACAATAATTGTTTTGCTTGCCAATTTATCGAAATATGCTATACATACACATATATGTATATACATATATTATTTATAGAAAGATAGAGAAAGAGAAAGAGAGAGAGAGAGAGAGAGAGAAAGAGAGAGAGAGAGAAAAAGAGATAGAGAGAGAAAGAGAGAGACGCGTGCAGTTACTCGTGCAAATATCTGCATTCATTGTAAATTATCGATTAGTAATCGAACACACATAAACGTATTTTTATTATTATCTCGATGACACTCTCGAGATAACACGAGAAAAATGTATAAGTTTTCTTATCAAATTCCTTATCAAAGATTTTTTCTTTTTATATTTTTTTTATTTGAATGACAGATATTTTTGTTCTTTCATTACGAGTAACCTAGCTGTTTCTTTTTTTCTTGTTTTTGTTTTTTCTGTTTCGTTCAAATAGTGTACCGACGAAATCCAGTGGGGAGAGCAATAAACAAAGATACATAATAAATATAATAATATATACACATAATATTAATTGAAAAAAGAAGAAGCTTGCCACAACAGACACCAAATATCGAATAACCGAATACAACTAACATAAATACCCACAAATTTATGTTACAGAGAGAAGTATAAGAAAAAATATTCTTAAAACACAATGATAAATCATTTCATTCTGTTTTTTTTCTTGTTGTTGTTTTGTTTATAAGGAGACATTCACGTTGAGCTTCATACTGTTTCCAGGGATTTTACGCAACATTTTGTTTATTTTTTGAGTTCACACAACATACACGCAAACGACATTTTAGAGAAGTGCGAAGATATTAATTAGATGTAAAAAAACAAAAAAAAGAAAAAAAACCAAAACACACATTTAGGAGCATAATCGAAATAATGTAATACAATGCTAGATTATTAGCATAGAAATTATTGATCTTTTATAAATAATAATTTGTGTATAAAATTCTAGTTTTTTTTTTTTTGTTTTGTTTTTTTTTTTCCATTACGATTAATTTTGTCTTTCTTTTTTGTTGAAAAAAAAAGTTTTGCACAATTAGAGAGAAAAAATATCTAGGAGATAATTAAGTCGTAAAAAAACAGGTCGTGAATGAAAAAAAAGGCAACGACGTGACAAAATGGAGATTGGTTTCGCACGTATGCGTTATGGGGACTTACTGAATACTATGTGGACTAGGCCTCGTAGGGATCTTTAGGAGTCGCGCCAGATCACCCCTGAAAATACCGTACCGATAAAAGCTATCCTATGTTCTTTTTCCTTGTGACTGCTCAACAATGACGCACTTCCAACGCGATTACCGAGATTATTTCGAACGAGTTTCTAGCCTCCTATTTACGATACATATCGTCAGAAGAAAGAAGAACGCGTAACTTTACCGAACTATGGTTTAGCCAATGTTCAAGGATTTTGAAAGGGTACTGTGAAATGGCTCAACGTATTATGATACGAAATATAAAGAAAGAAAAAAAAAACATTAACTATCGAAAAAGATTACTTTTCTTGAATTTCCATATAATTAATATCATTCTTTATTACTAGGACTAACCGAAAATTTATTTTTACATTCTTGTTAGATTTTTAACCATTTCGTTACGGCATGTTTTGGCTCGAATATCATTCCATATACAAAATTCCGACCCCTCTGTTGTTGATCGGTAGTAACGAAAAGGTTGATTAAAATTACACACATTTTGTACCGATTTACAAAGTTAGTCCCAGCGTTGAAAAAAAAAGAACCCAACGAGACAAAAAATTAGGAATAATAATAATAATAATAATAATAATTAAAAAAAATAAATAAAAAGGCGAGCGATTCGTGTATTTCAATGGACACGAAGACAATTGTTGTTTTGTTCAATAATTAGATTTAAAAGGATATGCTATGACGTGTTTGGACAAAAAAAAAACTAAAAGTCGTCATACGAACGTGTCCGCCGTACCTGTATGGAATATCGGTGAGATTTGATTGGCTATGAGAATGCGGGACTCTTGGCGTTGAACTTATTTCACGAACTCCACAAACGGCAAGTTCGTGAGCTGATCCCGAGAGGCTTCGATCGCTTCCTCTTCTTCTACCACCACCAGCACCACTACCACCACTACCAACACCACCAACACCACTACTAGCACTACCACCAGTACCACCTCCACTGCTTCCTAGATTGCCACCATGTTGTTGTTGTTGTTGTTGTTGTTGCAACGTGCTCGTCGTTGTACTCGCGCTAGACGCCATTTTCTTTTTTGCTTGGCCACCGAAGCTGAAGAATCTGTGAAAACAACGGTTCTCCAGTTTAGAAATACGCTCGTCGTATTTCTTACTTACAATCAACAAACTCGTCCAACCGAGTAAAGAAACTCTTACAATTGCTATTTCAATTTCTTGGCTTAAGGAAATAAGACGAGTAGAAAAAAAAGAAATGAAGGAAGAAGGAAGGAAGGAAGGGTAAAAATAATACAAAAAAAAGAGGATTGTACGTACCTTTTCTTTTGCAATGGCTGTATGCCGGCCGCTAAAAGATTTCGATATTGATCCGAGCGAATAAATCTGGGGTAACAATCCTTCTTCAGAAGTAAAGTATATACATGCTCGGCGGCTGAATCGAAGGTAAATCTGCTGGGATTTCTCATCTCTTGATGAACCTTCTCCATTGTCTTTCCATCGATGTTGATCTCGCAAGGAGCACCCGGAGCCAGGAATTCTCTGTTTTGTTACAAATATTAATACTTTTACAATGAAATTTCTATTTAATCGAATGATAACTCACACACACACAGATTTACGAATTACGTTACGTTGTGCTTATAAAATGACAACAAACTGTATTCCTTAATAATTATTCATATTTTTATTGTATATTACTGCTACACGTGATAAAACATTTTAATCATAAATTTTTGATAACTATACCTGAAAATTTCGTTAACCTTTTCCGGTATTTGAGCTTGGTAACTATGCCTCAAATCTTTAACAGCCAACCAAAAGCGAATATTTTCGTGACTGTATTCTTTCCTCAAATAATTCGTGAATTCGAGCAAGCCTAAGGGAAGGGAGAAGAAGAAGAAGAAAAACGTGATTGTTTAAATTCAAAATAAACAAACGATATTGTATATAAGAGAAAATAAATAGGATTACTATTATTATTATTATTATTATTATTATTATTATTATTATTATTATTATTATTGGGCAATGAAAAAAATTCATCACCTGTTGGATCAGACATGAGTTCTTCCATCGATAATTCCCATCGTTTGACACGCTTTTCCGTGGGGACTTCCACTCTGAACAAACACGTTGGAAAAGTACGATCGATTAATACGCGAGATAATCTCTTTACGCGTGATACATACTTCATGTTCATATAAATATTAGATAAACTATCAAATAATCTTTCTACTAACACTGGACTGTTCAATTGCCAGAATGTACTGTCATCTGTGATCCACGGATTCGAAGGTAGCGGATGTACGAACATCGGGTCGTATTCCACGTAAGTTTCAAAATATGACTTCAAATTTTCTATAGCAGCTGAAACCTTGATTCTCGTGCGTGTTAAACTGTTTTGAAGAAAGTCCACCTATTTAAGAGAAAACAATAAAACAAAAATCAAAGGAAACACGTTAACAAATATTAATGAAAGTGTCTTAGGGAAATTGGACAGTTTGACAAATTTTTGTAGAACGTTTGTTTTGATCTCATTGAACGTTTCGTCCCTTTATCGGGACTTATTCAGCAACTGAAAATTTGATTATGACTTTTGTTTTAAAAAATACATATTATAAACATTACAAGAAGGTTCTTTAATATTACCTTGATCATTAATGTTCTGAGTCTTTTTTATAAATTCTTCCGAAGACATACATTAAAAAAAAAAGTTCACCATACATCAAAAACAAAAGTTTCAACCATTAGCTTGGATAAAATCATTTGAAGGATTATTACCTCTCGTTGTAATTCAGCGACGGTTCGTTTACGTGGCGGAGGACGTGGAAGTCCTGGACGAAAACGTGTCGGTCCTGGAACTACTTCAAGACTGCTAAGACAACCAGGTGGTGGCCGGTAAACTCTCCAAAATGCTCTTTCCTGTGAATCGCTTACTATCTTATCCCCCTTCTTCCGGTCTTTAGCTAATCGTACCTGAGCCCACAAAGTTAGTACCATTTCAAGAAGTTAGATGTTTCTACATCAAATTTTCTACGCGATTTTTCACGCTAAACCTACCACGCCCCAGTTCAAATGACCACCAAGTCCTGTAATATGTTAAAATATGCGCTAATTTGTAAAGAAAAAAAAGAGAAAGTGCCCTGAAATGGCGTACTAAAGTGTATATTATTCATTTCTAAAATAAAGGAAAATATTTTCTTCATTATCTCCAATTGATTAAAATCTCACTTTATATTAAGATATATGTTGTTTTTTTTTGTTCTTTTTAACCGTCATTTAACCGCTTACAATAGAAATAAGAAGTACGCATGAAAAGTGTCGGTAGGTTTAGTGTTAAAATATACATTACACGTATCGATCGAAATATTTCCAGACATTACTAACAAATTCTTCGAATAAGAAAATATTGATCTTTAATAAAAACAAATGACTTGTATCAAATAGTTTAGATAACTCTCCGAAAAAGAATTTCGTAGAAATTTCAACAAAAATCATTTCATATATAAGTTTCAATCGAGGACTCGCATCGGTGATGTTGAAAGTGCACTTCGATCGATGCTCGAATAATACAAATTCTATTATACTTTCTCCGAGTAAAAGATATATCAAGGTTTTTGAAATATATCTTTTCAATGAAAAAGTAAAATAAGAACAAAATGAAAAGAGTTAAATCTTTTAAATGGAATAATTGAATTATTCACCTGTTCCTCAGCCTGTAGTTGTATAATATCCCATTTATTTTGCAGGTTCTTCCGTAGACTGTTTAATGCTTCCTATATAATGAGAAAGATAGAAAGAGAAAAGAGGAGAAAGAGAAGAAGATACGTAACAAAAAATATTCGATAAGGAAAAAAAAAAAAGAACAATAAAAAAGGGATACGATTGAATAAGTCAAATTTACGTACGATTTCGTAATCTTCAAGAGCGTGCCGTTGTTTGTTCCGTAATGTTCGTTTAGCCAAATAAATAGCGTATTCCACGTTGTCAGGATTTCTATGTTGCCATGGCCAATAATACGGTGACTGTGAGATAGTTGGGAAATAAAAAAAAAAATAAAAATAAAATAAATATAAAACACAAAACTTGTTAGATTGATTCAACACAGTAGCGGGTAACGTTTTATTTTTTATTTTTATTTTTTTTTTCAAAACTAAATTGATGCAATGCACCAGGCAATATTTAATTCTCTCTCTCTCTATATATATCTTTTCTTTTTTTTTTTAAAATACTACAAAATATTAAATTATTTCGAGGCACCGAGTAATATTTTTTTTACACATGTATTTTTTCTTCTTTTTTTCAAATATTAAATTTATTCAGGACGCTAAATATAATTTTCGTTTTAAATATTAAATTGATTTGAGGAATCAAAAAGTCATATTTTTTAAATGTTAAATTAATTCAAACCAACGTGTAATTTTTTTTTTTTTACTATACATTTCGTTTGAAAATATTAAATAGATTCAAGGTACCATAAGATAATATTTTCTTTTCTTCTCTCCATTCTTTTTATTCGTTTGATTATTTTCGATATGCAATTGTAATATGGGGGGAGGGAAAACAAAAATACCTGAAATCTATATAGCGAGCTATCATCCTTAACGGTAAGCGTCTTGGAGTCGTTCACCGGGAAGAAGTAACCATACTGGCATAGTTGATTAGCAATATGGAGCGCCTCTACTGTCAACATAACAATGCACTTTCATACCTGAGAAAATGATTTAGACTGGAATTGGTAGGTATGTCTCATAAATATTACAAAACTCGGCTAGTTACGTGCAACCCTTTATATAACGCGAAACGTTGCAACTACGCAGTGGACGTATATTTTTATAGAATCAAATTCTCATACCGTACTGGCAATCATTTTCAAAGCATACATCTAACATAAGAGGTGGAATTCATGCCGGCTGAAGTCTGTCTCGTCGACGAACTCTATTCATTTACGTTTTTTTTTCTCCGTTTTTGTATATGCGCTTTGGATGAAAAGAAGAAGAAGAAAAAAAAAAAAGAAAAAAAGAAGCAAGCAAGCAAGGAAGGAAAGAAGAGACGGAAAGGAGAAATAGAAATGAGCTTTGCAAGGGTTTCCATTTATCAGAACATATTAAGTTCACGTTGAAGAGATTTCCGTAAGCAAAAGAAAAAAAAAAAAAAAAAGAACGAAACTTCAACGAAATAATCAAATGCAATAGAACGAAAATAACTGAAAATAATTTGGTGTCGTTCGTTTGGAAAATAAAAATTTTTCCAGATAAAAAATACAAAGAGTTGCGTGCAAGTTGATATAAAAAATCCCATATTAAAATAAAAGGAAAATAATCGTGACGATGATGATAATAATAATAATCATAATAAATATGTTTAATGGAATATAGAGGTTCGAAGTTTTAATTAGCATTTGGAACACGCGCGTGAGCCGCAGAACACCCCTTTTTTTTCGAGACGTCAGGATAATCTGCATAGACATCCATTAGAACGGTCCATAGACATTCGTACCTGATTCCTCGATGGAAAGCCGATCCATAAGCCACTCGACGAGGTCGTAACCTGCAACACGCAGGCAGTCTACTGTACTCTCCTGGCCGTGATGGCCGCTTACGTTTATGCCACAACGCAGGTACCGATGGCACTCACCCATGAACGCTGAGGGGATCAAAGTGAGAAATTGTTTTTGGCTGCGCACGGGTACCCCGTTTTGAGGGTCTTGCATCTCCCGCACCAGCCCCTCCATCTGTCAATGAATTTTATTTCTTTTAATAATCTATTTTCTTGTTCTTATAATCGAAACAACAAAATACGATGAAATTTTATGGTAAGTACAGATCGGGCTATTAATTGGATTGGTCGATCGAGTGTTTTGTTTTTCCCTTTTTTTTTTCGAAGTGGAAACTTCTTTAAAATCGTTGCGATTTGAAAAGAGAACAAACATTTTACATCTAAGAGGTTCATCCACGAGAATTTGATAAAGTATACACCGGAATTATCGCGGACTCTTAAAATAAATTACGATAAAATTCAATTGATTTTAAGTAGGAATGTTAATGTTACTTTTGCATCGAATACAGCGTGCTACCTTTGATTGAGTTCCTGAACAACAATTTAAATTTAAAAGTGTGCAGCAATCGCACTGAATCGACAACAAGTAATCAAAAATAGTAATTGACGATGTATTTCAAAGATATATTGATCAAATCAAAAACCAAAGCATTTATTTCTTACTTTAGTTATATCATAAACCACTCGTGTTATTTGTTGAAAATTGAGAACTTAAAGTCTTCATAATAATATGTAATGTAGTATATGTAAAATAAAAAGTAAACATTCGTCTCATTTTCTCGAAGTTTAGTTTTCTGAAGGTTTCACTTTTACCGCGTGTGAATTGCACGCTGCATTGTATTTTTTGTTTCTTTTTTTATCAATAATTTTTACCTTATCGAAGGCGTAAGGCCTGTGAACACGTGACTCCTTCTCTTTTTGTTGTAGTTGTTGATTGCTAGAAGCCTCCATCGCGATCTTGGGGGCCCTCTGCGTCTTTGGCAGGAGCAGTGGCGATATTTATGGCGGAGGGGGCTGGGGAGCTGGGCCGGAGACGGGTCTACCCGAACTCCATGGGGCTCTGGCCCCATCCCATCACTCCAGTCACCCCCGCACGCCCACTGCACATATTAAATCAAAAATACACAAACTTATTACATATTTTTAACCAAGTTAATCAACTCGTTGTACTTATTATTTTGATATAGAATATATACTTTGTTGTTATTTAATTTTTTCGTTACTAGCAACTCATACACTGATCATCATCAATGCGACGAATACTCTTACGCGATAAAATTAATAAATTAATATTAAATATTCGTTAATTTTTAGTTGTTTTCTTTATAAATACATTTGCTTTATACCAATGAATGGATATAAAATTATACAAATTTCCAACTATTCTATTTGAATTTCCTGTTGGAAATATAATTGAACAATTTCAACGTGTTATCAATGCCACGAGTTTACTACTCAAAGCAAAGAGAAATTGTTTGTAATAGTAGTAACCGTAATAGTAATAGTAATAGTAATAGTAATAGTAATAGTAGTAGTAGTAGTAGTAGTAGTAAAGAATGGTAAACTCGCCTACGTGAATATAATTCTTGCGTGCGCCTGGAAAGTATGCGACCGTTTCTACATTGTCGTAGCCGTCGTTGGAATTTCACGAACAACGGCTGTAAGTCGGCACGTGATAGTAAACGAGTTTTCTATTAAATAGATGTACCACTGGTTACACCATCGTTATTTTGTCGAAGAAAATTCCATAACAATGAATGGGGATGAAATTTCAAAAGGAATTCGAACGATTAATAAACTTAAACTAATAAACGTAAAGAAGAAAATATCTGGAACGAAGAATAATTTGTTGAGGATAGAGTAACGATAGTAACAATAATTAATTGTTGTATTGTTTATACGAATTAAATCTCATTTGTACAATCTGATTTTTCTCTCTCTCTTTTTCTTATTGTTGTCTTTCTTTCGTTCTCTTTCTTTGTCGTACGATGACACAATCCATAATGAAAGAACAAGCCTTGTGTTCTTGTAATCCCACCGGACAAGATTCTTTTGTTCCTCCTTATTTATTTCTCTTGCTTTTCTTTCGAACTAGATTTATGTCACTTTCGATGATCGTGCCAATAACGTGCTCGACGTAGTCGTTCTATGCTAGGACTATTGTCTCCAACATGGAGATACATATCGATCCTTACTGGAGAATAACAAAACTGACCGTATACGCAAAAAGAATCTCTGTGTGTGAGCGTTAATTAAAGAAAAAAAAATAATAAAAAAGAAAAAAACCATCCACAAGTTCGAACAGCTTATCGCTGTTTTCACCAAACGTCCTTCTACCTGTTTTTCGTTCCTTTAAATGACATTTTCGAGTCCCACCGTGACGTCAATCAAAATGTCGACACATTTGCGAAATTCTCTTCGCTAGTTTGAAACCAACCTCCCCAAGTGTTTGTATATTTGTATTTTCGTTTCCATGTGTATGTACATGTGTATGTGTATGCGTATGTGGGTGAAAGTTCCATTCGAACGTTCGAAAAGTTTTTGCAATTCTACCCTCATTACGTTTATGGAACAGTCGACGCGTTTAATATAATTATGCGCAAAAACGTGTACGCATATGTGCAAGAAGAAGAAGATAGAGGGGAAGAAGAAGAAGAGAAAAAAATAAATGGGGGGGAGGAACCGCACATTATATCTATAATGATGAAAGAGCACTTTTTTTCTCCAAGGAGAATCAAAGGAAGCATTAATGAGAATAATTTAAAAAAAAAAACTATCGAAGTTCGAGCTAAGTAAACGTAAATAATGACCCTTTCAAACGATTTCTTTAATCTTTTCGATAAAAATCATTTGAATCTTTGATCGAATCATTTTCAATACTAATTATTAATCATTTATATAAATTTCTCGAAATTTTAATAAACTCCTTTATAATTGAATTTAATTTTTATTATAATATAATTGCTAAATATTTTGCGTTGAATATGTTTGAATGAAATTATATCACAGTAATCAACATTTCATATTGAAATGAACGTTGCATGTATTTTTTTTTTTTTTACTGAAAATTGGAACATTAGTTGTTATTAAACTCAATACTTTTCATTTCAACTTCTTTTTTTTTTTTTTTTTATATTGGAAACGCAAGGGAATACATTGCCGCACATTTTATATTGGATTTTCTACTCTTATCACATACTATACTTTTAATTCTTTTAATGTCATATAAAAATATATATACGAGTAAATATATAAAACACATTTGAAATAAAAATTGCAAACACTAAATGTCTAAGGTATTCAAATGGTTGAAACATAGAAATGTGTATAGAAATCCAATAGCATTGCGTGCTAACAATATCTTCTGTATGTTTAAAGATAAGATTTTGGTGTGCTGTGAACAAATCCATTGAGGAAAATGAACATGTGACGATAATCGCGCATAATCAATAACACAAAATCACTCTGACAACGATGCATACAAAAAATCTACACTAATGACAAACACATCATACATAATAAATTTTGTTTTGTCCAGAGTATACCAACGAAGATTTCGAATAGTAACATTGATGAAACCATAAAAAAAGAAAAGCTAAACGAGAAAGAAATGGGAAGAAAAAAGAAAGCCTAAATATCGTACTAATAAAAAGAAAAATAAAAATTACCAACACGTTAGACATGAAAAATAAATTCAGTATTGCAGTGAATTAAAAAAAAATTAAATTATCAACAATGACATTATTAATTCTCATTTCGTGAAAACCAAATACGATATTTTAGTTTCAACCTATAGCAACAAAGAGATTATAACCAAGAAGATGAACGATGATACAGATATAATCGTAAAATAAAAATAAAACTAGAAAAAATACGTAAACGGAAGGGTCTTCTGGAAACGTATTTTGAAAATAAGATCAAATAAAATCAAATAAAATCTAATAAAATCCAATAAAATAATAATAATAATAATAATAATAATAATAAAGCAAGCATATAAAATGTAGAATTGGGATTGAATTTCTATCTCACATTTCTCGGATCGCCGATAATCGTTGGGCTCTTTTTCGTGACGATAAAACGCCGGCAGTCGCGTATTACAACGAAATGGCTCTCAAATTGATCGGGCGAACGGTCGCACGTAGTAGACGACGCTGATTTTAGTCCACCCCCTATTCTCCCCTTTTTCTCCCTTAACTCTTTCTCTCTTTCTCTAAGCCATTGGTAAATAAAACGCTAAAATTGAGCACCCGTCGAAAAAGCTCAATCTCTCTCGTTCGTGGGACGATGTCGACGATAGATTGAAATTTTAATTGGATTCTGCCTATGAAACACAGTGGGATGAGAGAGAGAGAGAGAGAGAGAGAGTGAGTAGGGGGAGGGAGGAGAGAGAGAATTTCAAATCGTACAAACGATTACGCAAGGGTAGACTTATTCTACCTTTTCATAATTATTGACACCTTGTTAACCAAAGTTTATTATTGAGATCGTCAATCTAATATTTTTCATATATATTTGTACACGCGTGCATACATTTGTTTATGCATTTACGTAGATTCACTCATTTTAGAGAATAGATAATTAATAATAATGATTATTATTATTATTATTATTGTATATGCATATGTATATGTAATAATATTCGATTGTCAGTCAAATTAAGTCAACTATATTGGCTATGTTTTGTTATTATTATTATTATTATTATTGTTTGCGAACAATTAATCTCTGGTTGGTAAAATATCGAAGCACGTTTTCATTTACAGCTAGCTAGCTAATTGTTAGTACACTAATTTATTATTATTACGTTTATTACTAATAAATATAATAATAATTGTAATAAATGTGATTTTTTTATGATACTCAGTGTCCAGTCACATTTAATAGATTGCTAATGTTGAAGACAAGACAAAAAGCTAAATCTGTTGCAATATGAAATAAATATAATTATAAAAAAAAAAAATATTAATTTCGTGTTTCATTTTAGATTCAATATATTCCATCATGGCAGGACAATTATCGAGACGGTAAATCAAGGAACCAGGACACGACATACCTTTTCCGTTGCCACAGAACCGTTAGAATGGAAAAGTGTTAGCAACGGAACAAGAAAAAAAGAAAAAGAAAAAAAGAAATAGAAAAATGCTTAATACACATACACACATGTACATAAACACAGAGATATATTCGAAAGGAAGGCAAGCCTCGTTTCAAGACTTTACTCGTTATCGAAGAACGATTCTTTCTCGATGACTTGCAATCACTCTTCTCCCTTCAAAAACATCGAAGAAGAAGAGAAATAGCATGTTGCTAGCTACTTCCTCGAGTAAAGTCGAGTCCGGAGGCTCTCTGGTTGGTAAAATATCGAAGCACGTTTTCATTTACAGCTAGCTACCTAGCTAGCTAGCTAGCTAACTGCTATTGCTTTGATCAAACGGCTTGAACGAGTATCGTTCGCAAATACACACACACACACACACACACCTTCTTTTTGCCAACCCTTTTTTTCCTATCCAGATCGAGTGTTCGGAAAACGAGGTCACCGGTGTTGTAGGCGATGTGTAGTAGTCAACTTTTGGCCGTGGACGTCGTAAAAATGACTCGCGGAATTGTGACTGATCGAAAGTAAAACGATAAGAAATCAGAATCCAAGCGTTTTAAACCTTAAACATGATCGATATATGTATTTAGGTATACATATATTTTCATGATATTAAATTGTTCATTAATGCATATGCATTTTCGCGTCTAAACTCATTCACACGAGGTTGCTATCTTAGATGGAAAATGATATGACGTGGCTTGGTTGGTTGGTTGGTTGGTTGGTTGGTTGGTTGGTTGGTTGGTTGGTCGGTCCACTTTTCGCTCGTCGCACGATATCTGATCGATATTTATTACGGTTTACTGCCTGAGTTGGACTCGATATGAGAATGCTAGCAATGCTTGATCATTCGCATTTCCATATTTATTAATATCAATTTCTGAGAAAAGTTATCTGCCTTAGGAAAGAAAAATATAGAGAAAGATAGACAAACACAGAGAGAGAGAGAAAGAGGGAAAAAAATCTAAACAACGTCGGACCAAAACATTGATAAGTAAACAGTATCTCACATACACGTATACATGTGTGTGTGTATGTATGTATGTATATATCGGATACTCTGATTCTTTGTATACATGCGTCTATATGCATTTATATTGATGTGTATGTGAAAACGCACCCACCGAGATCGTATCAAGGTACAGAGAAGTGGTTCCGTTCGTCCCCGTCGCTGGTCAGTCGTGTTTCAAAGGAGGAAAGAACGCACGTACAGCCATCCGTCATCGTGAGATCCGCAGCGGAGATGCACGAAGCACGATCTTCCTCGTTCGAACGTAGAAATCACCTCTTCCTCTTCCTCCTTCTCCTCTTCCACGACCACCACCAACTCCTCTTCCTCCTCCTCCTCCTCTTGCTGCTGCTGCTCCTCCTGCGCCTCGGCCTCCTCCCTTCCACTTGCTTCCTCGAGCTCTGGATCGACCGCCGTCGTTGCGACAGAGCTTGGAAAAACAACCGATGGGAACCAGAAACGGATAGAGAGAGAGACACTACCAACTCTTCCCTTCTTGGACAACCTTCTGTTGTTCGACAACGTTCCCTAGATTTTTTTTATTTCACTTCTTACTTCCTCCCCTTTTATATTTTCCTTTCTATTCTTTTCAATGATAAAGGTAATCAAACTTTAGCACTGGGTATCACGAGGAACACTATAAAAGCTTTTAATCCAGGACGAGACACTCCTTTATTTGCCCTTAACTTTTATTCTTCTATCTTCTTAGATGAGGAAATCGCACAAGGATCTAATTATCGACCGGCACTCTCTCTCCCTCTCACACACACACACACACACACACACACATACATACATACATACACACACACTCTCTCTCTCTCTCTCTCATACATTCAAGATCGCTTGACAGCGACGAGCTTTTTTCTACTTCCTTCCTTGTTTGCAAATATGTATCTAATTGTCCCTGTTTCTTTTTTGTTGTTGCGCGTGTGCTTTCTCTCTCTTTTTCTCGGCTTATTATTTTAGCAATGAAGTAGTACACGTCGAGCCATCCGGTGGAGCTCGAACGAGCTTGCAAGATTTTCTTCGGTTAGCTCGACGAGTCTCTCCAAAGTCAGCACCACTGTCGTCCAGCAGCGTTCTAGCTGTTAAGGTAGCACCGCGCGCACCCGCGCTACGCTGCCACCAGCACCAGCACCAGCAGCAGCACCAGCAGCAGCAGCAGCAACAGCACCAACACCGTCACCGCCTCCGACCATATTTTGGGGGAGGGAGAAGCTTTCTGGGGTGGGACGAGGATTCTAGTCGGTGGTAATGGTGGTAGTGGTGGTAGTAATAATAGTGGGGGTGAGGGTGGTGGTGGTGGTGCTACTGCTGCTGCTACTGCTGCTGGTGGTTGTTACCGCCACCAAAAAGAGAGAGGGAAAGGACAAGTAAAAAAACGCAGTTAATACTAAAGGGAAGATTCCTCCTTGTCCTCGTCCTCGTCCTCGTCCTTGTTCTCGTCCTCGTCCTCGTTCTCGTCTTCCTCCTTTTAAGGAATAGCAAACGTTCAATCGCATCCGTTCACCAAGGTGTGTATTCAAATATTTAGCACAGTCAGTCTGGACAACCCGAGTTCGGTTTTACTTCATCGACGACAATTCATGAAGCATGACCACCACTAACAACAACTGGGAACGGACATGCGCGTCTACCAAATCTTCCCCTTTTCTTTTTTTTTCTTTTTTTCTATTCAATTCTAATTCGATTAAATTTATGATTGAACTCTTGAAAGACTTTCTTTCTCTTATATCTGTTATTCTCTTGATCTTCTTATTTTATTTGAAAGCCGCACGTTCGCTTCCTTTTATTCAATGTCGTACTCCTCATCGTTCCTCGAACGCGAAGGAACGACGACGGAAGCTCGACTCCTCAGCACGGACTCACAATATCGCTTCCTTCCTACTCCAACAACGACGTAGGTTCGTTCTCTCCTCCGCGTTCGCTGAGCTTTCGGTCGTATTCGTACGTTTTCGTATACATTCGCGATAATACTTCGGTTAAGTTCGGCTCCTCTCGTCCACCCACCTTCGTGAAAGCTCTTTCCCTCTCTCACAGATACACATATGTCGTACACATACTTGTACATACACATGCGTGTTGGGTGGTGTGTTTGTGTCGGCTGCTGCTGCTGTCGCTGGTGCTGCTGCTGCTTTCTCGCACTAGGTCTCCCCGCAAAGCCCGAGTATATACCTGCACAGACGAACCTCACCGAGTTTCACCGAAGACCAGCGAAAGCTTATTCTCTGCACAAAGCCGACACGCAGCTGGGGATTTCGAACCTTTCTTTGTATGCCTTGTCGACACGTCGAGGACGTCTTCTCGATATATTCCTCAGACATGTTTTAGGGTTGCTCTCCTTTATTTTCTTTCGATCACAATTACTATCGAAAAATAATCATATATCGATCGTTATTTGTTCGCTGAATGACCGAGCTTGCAAGCTTGTCGCGAACGTTACTTCTCAATAAATTTTCTTATTTTTGTCAAATCACATATCAATCTCGATGTTATTTCATTATCATAGGTAAATCATAAATTATTTAGCTCGTAATTACTTTTTTCTTTTTTTTTTTGCATTTTTCGATATAATTTAACGGATTAAACTTTGTCAAATAATTAAGACGATAAAGTTTCTCTCTTTTTCTTTCTATCTATGAAGTACTATGAAACTATAGGAGTTGCAAGTATCGTTGGTAAAATTCAGGGCGTTCGCTTGATACCATATACATAAAGAGATCCAACGTACATATATACATATATATGCATATGCGTGTATGCACAGGTACATAAACTCCAACACAAGCGCGAGATAATTGCTTTGCTTGGAAGAGTTACCAGCTCGATTTTCCTATGGAAATAAACGGAGATTGATAAGTTTGTTTTGCTCGGCTGTGAGAGAGAAAATGGAATGCGTTAGTAATAACTAACCGAATGTATAATGAAATATACATATCCATACTCGAAGCTGAAAAACAAGCAAAATCCCGGATGTCTCTTTGCTCGTTTCATCGGCCGAAAAGAGAAACAAGAGTAACGTTCCTGTGTGGGTGGTAACAGCAGTGATAGTGGTGGTGGTGGTGGTGGTAATAGTAGTAGTGGTTGGTTGCTTGTTGGGATGAGAAAAAGGAAAAGAAAAGAAGACAACAATAAAAAAGAAAAAAAAACAGGGGGAATATCGTGAAAAACGAACGCTTTCAACGGTGGGCGGATTCAAAGAGATAGTGCGAATACACGAAGGGATAAGAGAGATCTAAGACGTATAGAGATTTGCCAAGGCAAAGGACAGTTCTCGCAGATGGAAAATATGTGAAGAAAGAAGAGCACTCTTCGTTATGAACATCCTTGGAATAAATAGAGACGAGTGAAACGAGGTAAACTCCGACGACGTGTCCAATGAGAGTGCACGTGTCCTCGAAAGGAAGGGTAGTCTAATTGAAGTACGCGTATATTTCTATACTTATCTTTATACGAAGAGACAATTAAAAGAAAATATAATTCAATGTTTAATACAATGGACAAATTAATAATCAAGGAGAGTCTAATGATTTTTTTTTGTAGATACCACTTCTAACGAATGTTATTGATGAAAATTCAAATATTAGAAATCAATATATAATCAATAAAAGACCAACAAATATCCTCTACCCCATCTAGTTGTGTTTTTTTTCCTTTTACAATAAACAATAAAAAGTAAATAAAAGGACAGGAAATAAGTAGTCCTGGATCGATTGGATCCATCTAATTTCGTAGGTTTTCGGAACAACAACGGCTAGATGCTACTTGAGACGAGCTTGGACATGGATGATCATTAAAAATATGCTTTGTGGTCAGGGATGGTTGGGAAGAAGAATACCCGGGGAGAAAGAGAGTAGAAGCCTCGAACAAAAGAGTCTACGATCCGAATAAGAGCGTGTTGAGATATTTCGATCTCGTGGGAGTAAATGGAGGGTCGGCGTAGCGCCGTAAAAAGGTCCTCGCAAAGAAGAGTAAACGGGATAGCTGAGAGACATCAGCGTGCTGACGGTTAGGGTGCTGCTGAGTAAAAGAACCTCGCTAAATGTGGGAGAGAAAAGGGATACGTATATACCATCCTTACTTCCTTCTTTTCTTTCCCCGTTCTTTTTCTTTCCTCGGGTAATCAAAACTCCCGAAGAATGGTTGGAAGAAAAAATGGTGGAAGGAGAGGGTGGTTGAGAGAGAAAGCTTTGCTCTAATGCGATGTATGAATTATACATTCACCGGTAACTGTTGTCTCTCCAAAAATTGATGGAAAAGAAGCGGGAAAGGGAAAGAGGAAAAGAAAATAGTGTGTACGGGATAAAAAATAAAAAGAGAAGGATCAACGAATAAAAGGATTCGTTCGAACATTGACACGTTAAACCATATCGATTTCTTGTCGTATAGTTGCAATTAGGATTAATAGTTTTCTCGCACGAGATTTTCTTGATTTGCTCATAGATAGGTAAATGGTAATACGTGTATGTATGTATGTATGTATGTAAATATCGAATGAGATATGATGACGAATGAAATGAATATTTATGTGTATCACATCTATTGATTAGAAAGGTTCATATGAAAATCTGGTTATACAGGATCGATATTTATAGAGTTTAGTAAGGGGTGGTTTTTTGCTGATTCCATTTGACCTTGATAGAGAAGCGGCAAGTCCATCTCTCTCTCTCTCTCTCTCTCTCTCTCTCTCCATCTCTCTCCCTCTTTTTCTCTCGGTGACAGCGAAAAGTGTAGACTCTCTCTCTCTCTCCCTGCGTGGCACGATGTAATCGTCAGGTTCTTCTAACCAAGAGCAAGTGCAGTGGCGCAATAAAAACTTGGAGTCGCGCGCGCGTTCGGGAATGTAAAGAAGGTGGCTGACGAGCGTAAAAATCTGATGCATCGTTTGTTATTGGTCGTTGTTGGCGCGCTTAAGAGATTTGCCTCGGTTATGCCAATAAAGCAGAAGTAATAGCGTGTGTGACGTTATTCGAATATATAGCATTCGTTTTTATGCATAAAGAAATTTGCAATCGGGTCTACGTCAAGCTGTGATAATTAGATGGAGGATAAAAATAGAATTGGATAAATTAAACGGCGAAAATACGAAGGGTTGTTAGGGTTAGACATTGAATCAGGAAAGTCACCTGCCCACACACACCCTTTGGGAATATCTTATTTTTTATCTAATCATTTTACACCGTATCTACATTTCTCTAAAGGGACCACCTTCTTTCTTAATACAGCACTGCTTTCACTGAGGTCTTATTGATCAACGATCAGTATAGACGTCTTGCAGCTTCTGGAGTTTCACACGAGCCAGAGTTTCTACGAACGCATAGGACCATATTTTCTCCAAACTTTTTCTTCTTTTTCTTCTTTTCCTTCTTTTTCTTCTTCTTCTTCTTTTTCTTCTATATATGTTTTTAATCTTATGTTTGTTTAACTCGTTTAACACTGTTAGTTTCCTAATTAATGGATTATTTCGATGAAAATTTAATCATCTTTACTTTAGTTATAAGAAATGAATCTTTTAATCAACTTTAAAGTTTCAATTCACTGTATACGTGTATATGAGCATACGTTTATACGTGTGAAATCAACGAGTATTGTTTCAACTATTAATGAAATTCGTTCTTTAAAACATGAAACGTCCAATGAGGATTATAATGATTGATGGTTTTAATGTTTTTCCTATTTATCTCGACAATATAACTTGTATATACAATTTCAATAATAAATCGATGCGACTTCTTCTTAAGAAAATGTTTTCTCTCTTTCATTGTTATCTATTCTTATGTTGATATGTTATGATCGATAGAACGTCAAAATCAGAAGAGTTTGGGAAACGCGAAGGGGTCGATACATCGAAAAGAGTAATTACGCGTAAAACGTTATAGAAAAAGGAGAATGAGAAGGAAAGAAAGAGAAAGAGAGAGAGAGAGAGAGAGACAGACAGACAGACAGAAAAAAAGGTCGAAGTAAATTGTCCATGGACCGTATTAAATATCGCATGGAATAATTTACGGGTGCATCCGTATCTTGTTGCGCTTGACCTATTTTATCTTGGACTCTCGGGAACGTGGCAGGCTTGATGTGTTATTACTTCTTCGGAATTTAATTAATTCCTCTTCCCTGAGATTTTCAACCGTTTTCAATTTCAAGTCGATCTCTAATATTTTCTGGCCATTGTCTTAATGAGAGATATTTTTGTCCTTCGGCAGCGAAACTCGAAGGCCAAGATATCGAGACTAACTATTCGACGGATTGAAATAAACAAAATTGAACACAAACACATACCGAAATGTCCCAATTTGATTTCACAAGTAAAATGGTATCCATACATTTGTTCAATAAAATATTTATATTAAAGATATAGTTTTTCTATTGCAATTGAGATTACCATGATGGAAGCTTTAAATCCCAGGTTTGTCCTTGAAATCTAAAAATTCATCGAGAGAGTCGATCGAATTTTTTTATATTAAATCCAATATATTTTGATAACTTTTCTACAAAATACAGTTTTCTTCGCAAGCAGCAAATATCGACAAGTGATATATGCAGTCCACTCCTTACCATAATATTACCGGGTAATATGATCATTACCAACATAAATTTACAAGGCACGCTCTACCGCGAAGTATCACGAAAGCCCTACTTCAGAGAAAACTTTCTCGACGTGTTTGGTGGTACGCACGTGAGAGCTCTTGCGGTGAGTTTAACCGACTGCACTGCATACGCGTTCGAATTTCATAATGAATGGAAATAGAAATTCTTTAAGAGCCTGACTCCTTCTGACTCCTCCCTGTTTGTTACACCTTACATTAGTCCAGTTCAATTGGAATAGAAACAAACAAAAAATAGAAACGATTTATTTTATATTGTCAGACATTGAAGAATTTATCGTTTATCTGACTCATATGTTATGGTTAGTTAAGAGAAAATTGGACAATTTATGTTGTTTTAGAAAATAATATGTTATTTCAAATTACTCGAGTACATATATATTCATTTTTAATCAGAAACATATTTCACAACTTCTAACATCTGTTACTAGAAACGAATTACAATTTCTTTTGATTGATGCATACGAATTTCTCGTCGTGTGCTTGTAATTTGTAACCGTGAATTATCTTTAAAGATAAGCAGTATTATCTTCGGTAGGCGTTCATTATCTTCTAGAAAAAATACAAGATATTCTAAAAATAAAAATCGAAATAAGAAAGAGAAGACGAAGAATAAAATCAAAACCTATAACAAAGAGGGAATAAAATCGATAAAAGGAAACGCTTTAATTAACTAAACACAAACGCGTAACTTGCATCGTTAAAAGTCGTAAAAACTGATGGAAAACTTTCAACAGACGACTTTCTTATTTGAAACTGGCGCGTGGTTTTAATTTTTCCTTTTCTTTTTTTTTTATTTTTTTAAATTGACCGAGAGGAAATTCATGAAAAAAAAACAGAAAGAGAAATTCAAAATATCTACGATCTTTTCATGCAACCAGCGTGATATTGTTTTCCTTCTTGATTTGTATTTTTCCGTCCTAATTGTTAACTCATCGCGTTCCTCGCATATTCCGAGTCCCGGAAACTAAAGTGAAAAGATATACCACCGTTGCCATAATTCTTCTTAGTGCGTGTGGAATCACGATTTACCGGCTCGTGCATATTGTATATTTGCATGCACATTAGTTGTATTATGCATGCGTGATATTAAGCACTATACGCACAATATGTATATGATATTCGGTCAACATCGCTAGTCATTCAAATCCGATTTCATACCGTGTGCATAATTATTTCTATTTTATAATACGTACGTGTGTGTATGTGTCCGTAAAAAGAAAGAATACAAAAAAAGATAATAATAATAATAACATTTATAAAAAGAAATTGATGTCACGAGCACGAACATGTATTACGTAAAAAGGATAACCGTTCGGGTTTATGTTAGATAAACCGTATGTATATTAAAACCCATCCACATATATCTGTATAGATCTACATGGTGTCCCATATTATAATTCACAAATCAAACTTAAGCAACATTATCATCTATCTTTAATTACGTATTTTGTGTAGCAACAACGAAAATAAGACAAAAATTGGATAATGTCGGTTCGATCGTGTAAATGTATTTCATTGTTAAATTAGAAAATTGATGAATGAAAAGTAGAACACTGTGTATATGTATATTGATGAATACCTCGATGGCATGCACGCAAGCAACACGGTCCAATTTTGTTCTCGGAGAGGCTCGTGTACTAGTGCTTGCGATTTGCGTGCACCGAATGACAGAGAAACGAATGCAACGGATAAGAACGGATAAGAAGCCTTTTGCTTCTTCCGTTCTCCTGTGCAATAGGTGGGCTCGAATATACGTGAATTTTACGATCGCATTGCAACGTTTTACGTCTTTTCTACATATTTACTTCTACATATTACTAATAGTTATATCTGTGTATGCATTTGTATGCATTTGTATGCATGCATATGTGTATGCGTGCGCGTGTACTATGGATACATTTTTCTCTTTACCTTAGCTTCCGTATGCGACGTGTTACTTTATGTATGTGTGCATACCCATTTTACATTTGTACACGTGTCATCTTGAAAATAAGAAATATGAATGACGTACACGTGCGACCTTTACTGACAGTTCTTTACCATTTTTCCATACAAATCTCGATGACGTATCGACTCTCCACAGATCCCCTTTTACGAATCTTTTTATTTATGCATTCTGTTTTATCGATGTTTTATTTATTTTCATTGAATAAAATAAAGAGTAAATTTTTTGATGGACAAGTTAATAAGTTGCTAGTTGTATATTATATGGATTAAATTTGTATAACACAGATTAAATCCTTCGTGAATGGGAATAAGAAAAGAAATAAATTGTATATAGTTAGTTTATAAAGTAGGATAGATAGCATAATTATTAGACACTTTATAGTCATTTATTTAATTACATGTAGGTGAAAGTCGCAATATGTGTACCGGTTACCTAAATTATAGTCCATTAATTTTTCTCCAATTGTTAATTGTGAGTATCAACGTGATCCGACAATAAATTGTAGAAAAGTAGGCGAGGAAATAAATGTATAGAATATTAATTCGTCGAAAAATATGATAGGATAGATTCGTTCACAACTTTCGATCTTGAGCTTTCCCTAATAAAAGTTTTTTTAAATATCGATTCCAACTCGAATGTTACAATTTTGTTTTTTCTTGTTTTTTTTTTTTTTTCTAAAATAAAAGAAAATCCCCTGAAAAGTAATAATAATAATAATTGCTGGATCAAATATGTTATTTTAAATTGAATTTATCGAGAACGAATAGAAACGTTTGAACAAGTTAGGATATAGTTTGATAGATCTATTAAATCGATTCGTCAGAGTTGAAGTTTGTTGTAATACTTTAGGTAGATGACCACTCGCAAAACGTTTATTTCTGTCGTTGGTGATGGTGATCGAATGTATCATGTCGACCGGACGGATATACATTCGAGTCCTCGTTTTTCACGGGACGATGAACACCGACCATAATGCTTCGCGATTTGAAAAGCGAGCGTCAAAAGATCCGGTCTACTTCCAGCCGTTCAATTACCCACTTCGATGCATGGTGTCCAATGCTTCTTCGATAGATATTTAATAAAGTGACCAAGTGGAAGAAGATTTCATTTGAAGAACAAGATAGTTAGATAAGTAAGTTTCAAGATCGTAAGTTAATCAAAGAAATCAGGAAGGTTATTGTGATAGATAATTAGATAATAAGTATGCAACATCTGTGGAAAATCATAAATTGACCAAATTTTTCTTCATCATATCTTACTTTTTTTGTTCTTTTTTTCAAATAAATATATTCCAACTTCGCCTTAGAGTTTATATAATCGAATCTAAATTCTATAGTCGATATATCGATATGATTATTATAATAAAAAAAAAAAATAAAAAAATAAAAAAAAGAAACAAGAAAGTCCACCTACTATCTCTCGACCCACATAAATATTTATATTAAAAGTATTGGGCGCGAATTAGAAAGCGACGCAGGACATTTAACGTTCTAATTTAAGAAAATTAAACACGCATACTCGTACGTAAGTAAGTACGCTCTGCTTGTTTCATAGCGTAGAAATGAGGATAGTTGCATGGAAATCTTTTGATAATAATATCAACTGTAATAACAATAATAAACGACAAAGATTACGAAAAACGAATAATTACGAACGACTCGATTCAAATTTGGCGCCGTTTATATTTCGAATATCATCACTTTTCCATACGCGCTCTTCTTTCATCCCCTGAACGATTCCTAAATAAATGAAACGTCATGGTAGTTAGTGTATTCGGAACGTACAAGTCTATACTTCCTACTAGCACATTACAAACCGTGATCGATGAACTAGAGAAAGTCGAGCAGGGTTTTACAATTTCCATTGTTCGTTCTTCGCGTTGCATCATGCATGAACGATAACCGGCCCGAATCATTCGCGGCCATCTTGCTACGATGAGTAGGGTGATCAATTACGAATATTTCCATACAAATACGTAAGATTTTTCAAATCAATAAGATGTTTATTAATACGTTTATTATCATATTTCGTATGTTATCTTTTCATTTCGATAGATTTGTAATTATTTGCGGTTTAACGTTAATCGTTGTGAGGTTAAAATAATGAACGTATAGAAATAATATATGGCGGCCATTTTGTCGAGATAAATTACTTCGATCAATTACAAATATCTTCGGGTATAATTTATTAATATTTTATTTTCTTCCGTATAAAATAACCAAAAAAAAATTGTAAAAAAGGGATAACCGCTTGGGATCTTGAAGATTAGTTTGTACTCTTAAAGCCATGTAACTCGACGAGTTAAATCGAAACGAGGTCAATTATCTTCACCGAACAGGATAACGACATTAATGCGAAACGTCGTTATCCGGAAACGTAGTGGATCAAAGGGCTACGAGAGCTGACTCGTTCGATTTACTCAATTCGTCCACGCCTCTTGGGAATCCTTGCCTCTTTGAACGACCTTAACACTTTTGCAAAATGGAGAGGCCGATATTATCTCAATGTATAGGTATGGATTATAATAGCTTCGCGTGTGTTTGTGTAGAGACTGAAAGACCGGTTAAAAGATAATTCCAAAATAGATGTAACGTCGCACGATACTCGGGATTTCATGCAAATTGCAATGCACAAACTTAACTGGGTAGATTACTGTCACCAATTGTTGCCTCGTTTTACGGCGTTGAACTTGCTCTCGTTCGTTAGTTTGAAAAAAAAAAGTTTATACGACCGGGGACAATCATGAATACTTTTAATATCGGAATATCGCATTGCTGGAAAAATAAATATTGTGTTTATACTTATTTATATGTGCTTTTTATAATATAATATAATTGATCGGGTGACATATCGTTGCAAGATGGCTGCCATTTTAATATGGATGTTCTTTCCCGACAAAAAACGAAATATATATATATTATAAAATTTTCTTGTGTTACATAAAAACAAAAGGAATCTCTATGGCATATAAAATATATAATAAAAAGTAGGACGAATAAAGAAAGCAAGAAGAAGAAATAAATCGTATTGGAAAAGTTGTCGAGATTGTAGCTTCTCTCGATGCTCAGGGAGTTAAAGAGAGATATACAGTGAGTCTCCCTTAAAATCGTACTCTTACGCTTACCAAATTTTTGCTTGAAAATTATTGACATAGAATATTTATAAGATGAAGAAAATTTAGAAATAAATACATTAATATACTTTAATTTTGCATATTTAATGCTTTTAACACTTATATTTCATATGTATTTATTTTTATAAATTTGCTTCTCATTTTAAACAGACACTCTGTATCAAATAATAATTTTCAAGGAAAATCCTAATAAACGTAACAGTGTACAAATTTAAGGGACTCTCATTGTATTTCGATATTCGTATATCTGCTTAAAGTTCAATTAAAAAAAGTGCGTCTTGAGATATCTCTTAAAATAAAGAGAGAAAGAGAGAGAGAGAAACATGTTAACGCATACTGCCGTGGCACGTTCGTAGTTATGGCGCAAGACAACGCTCAGAACGAAAATAATTAACGTCGACTTAAAGAGAGGTTAAATGGCCGCGAACCTAATAAGCTCATGCTGACGGATGAAACTGGAAGTCCAAGAACAAGTCTACGAAGGAAGTCGACGAATTAGGAACTCGTTTATTCTGCTCGTTCTTAGTAACGTTCTACGACATTTGCATTCTTTCCTTGTTAACGATCAATTTTACGTTATTAAGATTTCTATGATATATCAAAAATACTTTCAATCAAAATTCATTGCTGTTTTATTGGCGACAATATAACAAAAAGGGAATACGATTGATCATGCGAATCATATTAATTATACTAAACGCGATTGCATTCGTTTTTAAGTGGACAATTATTTTTTCAATCTACATTTCGATGAATTAAATAAAATAATTTGAAGAAAAAAAAAGATCGCGGTGGAATTGTCGATCATTTTTGTTATCGTCGTCTACGATTAATGGAAAATTATTTTTGAAATAAAATAAATACAATTTATTCCGTGTAGAGTTTTTAATACGTGTAACGAGATATGTGTGGTAACATCTTCGAACTTTGTACAAAATTACGGTGGACTTTGTACGGTTTCTATTTCCCAGAGTAACATTCTCATCATCGTAATACTTGTCATTAGTTTTGAACAGAAATATACGCGTCGAGATATAACGTAAGCTATCCGTCAAAAGTACAGGTTACATACATAAACACATGCATACATGGATACACTGTTTTATAATGTTTCACAATGTTGCTTGCGGGTTTCATCGAGCTCCCTAGATGCATGCACACACACACACATACATCTATATATAAATATATATGATATGATAGAAAAGAGGAAACTTTTTTACTAAATTGCGACTCGTATGAAATATATATATATAAAAAAAAAGAAAAGAAAATGTCTTAGGTAACGTTAGGTCTCAGTAGAATCGATAAACGAAATCGTTAGAAGGTTTGAAATAGCTAAGAGTCGAAGGAATTAGAACACCTGGACACACTCTCTTTTTCCGTTGATGTAGATAATCGATTGCGATATCAAGAGATCGTTCCAACAGATTGCCTGGAAGGTGAATCCAGTTTGAAGCCCTGAAGGCATCGTCCTAAGATATTACGTTTCGCTTTACACTCGATATTAGAAACGCCAATAATGGCAAAGAGCTTAACTCTGAAACTTGATTTGATCAAACGTTCTGATGTCGATCCCGTAATGGTACTCACGGGATCATTAGGCTCCATATTTTGATATTTTAATTATTTTTCCCTCGGCTAAAAATAAATCAAATAGGTGAACCATACATTAGATCGATGATGGACAAAATTCATTTGAATTTAAATAAAAATATCGAAGATTCTCTTATTTGAAGTTGGAAAACTGATTGTGAGTTTGAAAAAAGTAAAAGATGTGAATACGCGATCGGAAAGAAAAATCGATAATTATCGAAATATCGATCAACGAAGTAAAATAAAAGAAAAAAAGAAAAAGGAGATGTCATTATAAGTTATCCGTCGTCAGCTCGAAACGTTTCGAAAAAGGCCCTCGTAAAGGCGAAAAGAAGGAGGCTCTCGAGGAAGGCTTTTCTCTCGCCAGGGAACAATCGAGCCTTCAAATCCAATGTTCGGTGGCTCAATGATAGGTACTCTCGGCAATGACGACAATAACAAGCGAGCTCGACGAGAAAGAAAAAAAGGAAAGAATTAAAAAGCGAGAGAAAGCTTAGGTCGGGAAATCGTCAAAAGGATTGAAAGAAATTCTACGTGGGAGTGGAATTAGAGCATCAATAGAAGATTCTATCGATTGCTTCAAACCCGGAAGATTTTTCGCGGTTGATTTACCATACTCATTCAAGATTATAAGTGTATTTCTAAGTAAATCCATGGAAAGTTACGAGACTCTTACGTTAATACATAGAAAAGTAAATATGCAAATATATAAATGTATATATGTAACATAAAAAAATCGAAATGCACGTATAAGCCCTATCCGTCGAAATTTTAGATATACCAAGTGCATTTGCATTACACATTTATCTATAAGCTATGTATTCCATTTTCCAAAATCAAATATTGAACAAAATTATTGACATACAGTTGAATTGAATTTATTCTACAATAAATATGAAAAAAAGAAAAACCATTAATTTTCCATTAAAGAGGAACAAAAAAAAATGAAATGACTTTACGAACAAGTTAATATTTCGAATACTGAAGGTTCTATTGTAAATATATCTAAATAGTTGTTTTAGGATTCGAAAGATATACTAATCTCGAAACGAATTATATTCCATTTGTGATCTTATCTTCGTTTCCGCTCTAAATTAAACTTTTAAGGAATATCACAGATATCCTATAAGCGCTATAAAAAAATAAAAGGAAAGGAAAAGAAGAAAAAAAAGAAAAAAAGTAAGGTAGATAATGATCGTCGTCATTATCGAAGGTAATTTTCTTTGAGGTAAGGCCTTTATGCCGAGGACGTGTAAATCACACTCACCCATACAACAACAGCTTGAGAAGGCATTGACGTCGATTCCGATTAAATCCTTTTTTTTTTCCTGCTTCTCCTTTCTTTTTTTTTTTACCTAACGGAATATGATTTATGGTTGGACACCATTCTGACGTATGTGACTCACGCACGCTAAGACATTTTACTGTTACCGCCAATCTCATTACTCCACTAGCTAATAATCCTATCAATCTGAACGTGTTCTAACAAAAATGGCTTTGCTATCTGCGACAAATATTTCTCTCTTATCGGATGTCTCTAATATTTCTTTCATTTACTTACCTCGTACTATCTTTAGCTGTGTGTCCTTGACTCTTCTTAACAACTCTATCGTGCTCTCGTTTTAAGACGAGAAAGAAAAAAGAAAAAAAAGGAAGAAGACAAAAGACAAGGAACAAAAAAGGAAAGAAACTCGCTCGCTCCTCCTCTTCCTCTTTCGTTTTGTACATAACGGACGAAGACTGCGATTATTCGTCGCGCGATTTCAGAAGCAACTTGGGAGAAGGAGGGGGGGGGGGAGAGGGTGGACAGAAAGGGAGGAAGAAGAAAGAAGAGGTGGCAGGGGAGGAGGAACGAAGGGGTAGAAGCCTTTTGTTATCGCCGACCAGTTATTCTGGTGGGTCAACTTTTTTCTCACCCGATTCGCACAAAAGCTTTCTTGCTTGCTTGCTCTAACGGAGGAAACTGCGGTCAAATTTTGCCAGAAACCATGCACGCCTATGGTAACAACTATAAATTATTATTATCCTTTATCTAACACACACACACACACACGGTATAAGTTCAATTTGTTTTCGAACAAAAAAGTGGACGAAAGATGTTAGAGGATAAAAGGGGATAAACGCAAATAAAAAAAAAAAATCAAATCAAATAGAAGAAGAAGAAGAAGAATAAGAACAATGACGTTTCTCTTGCGACGCTAATAATTCGCCCTATCGAGTTGTTCACTCGTGTGAACTCAACAGAAAGATAGAAACTTGTGTTGCATGTTACGTGTGTGCCATGTGTGTATATTAGAAAAAGAAGTTAATTTAAGGAGAGAAAAAGGACGAGAGGGAGAGAAAAAAGGATAGAAAGTGAGAGACCGTGTGATGTTGTGTGTGCATATGTTAGAGAGAGAAAGAGAGGTGTCCCACGGGCGGGGCCCGTAGAGCGAAAGAGATAGAAATAAAACGGAGCGAGAGGAGAAGGAGTATTGGTAGGCGGGGAGGGGGGAGCCTGAATCCCGCAGCGTAAAACTAAGCATGCCACTCGTGGCGTCTCAGTCGCAGGATCGCACGCGCATCGTCAACGCAGCGGCGACTGATTCTCCTTCCACTTTTACCGGTCATCATCGTACACAAACATATACCAACACACACGTCAAGTTTACACGATCATTCTATGTATCATACATATGGTATATATATGTACATATATATATAGAACCTTGCTTCTCAGTGAGAGAGAAAGAGAGAGAGAGAGAGAGAGAAAGAAAGAGATAGTGAGAAAAGTATTGGGAAAAGAAAGATAAGGTGAGAAAAGGAAGAAAAAAGATAGAAATAGATATATATATATATATATATATATATATTATATATATACCTACTTACCATACACACCCATATATCCCTTCTCTGTTTCTCTCGATATTGAACGGTTAGTTCGTCAAGGCGAGAAAAGAAAAACATCGTACGAGAAAGGTTATATTCTTTCTTTTTCTGTCTCACTCGGTTCCAAAATGTGGCGCGTGATTTTCTTTTAAAGACACACGACGTGCGTAATTTTGAGGTTAGGAAGAATAAATTTTCGTCGTCGATTTTCAACTCACCGTATTTTTCGTTTAAAACTATTGGTCGATTTGATCTCGGTGTGTTGCTTAAAAGAAATAAAGTAGTGTTTGTTATTACGCAAGGAGACTGGTGTGTTTAGTTTTCGTATTCGGACGCGCCCGCGCACATGTTAGAAGGAATAAAGGAGAGAGAGAGAGAGAGAGAGATAGATAACAGAGAGGGTAGGTCTTTGTGTAGTAGTAGAAACGTTGCTTGAATCGAAACACTGCTGCCTGGTGAGACGAAGACGAACGACAACGACGACGAGGACACACTGCATCGATAGAAACGAACTGAGTTTAAACGTCGAAGAATTAAGAGTGTGCGAGAAAAGGACAGAGAAAGCGAGAGAGGTACACGACCGTCGGTTATGTTCCATTGGAAAGAAGAAGAAGAAGAGACTGAGCTAATGCCTTAGGATAGAAGAAAACAACAACATTTTATAAGTCATACCAATGACGTAAGGTAACGGATCTTTTGTGTTATGTATCTTATTTATATATTTATATATTTATTTTCTTATAAAATATAAATATATGTCTGATCCTACTGTTGCTCTTTTAAGAATGGTTATTGATAGATATTTGAAATCACAAAGAAAATGATCCGTAGGATTATTTGAGATCAATTATTGATCATCTTTTATAGCAGTGGTAGACATTTTGGGTAGGTTCGAAGTGGTAAAGGATACATGTATATATTTGTGTGTGTGTGTGTGTGTGTGATGCTGGAGTTCAAGGAGAGGTTAGGTTTTTCGTTTTCCTTTTTTTATTGGCGTGTCCGAACTCGTATGTCTTTCTCTAGTTTTTAAGCATCAAAGTCGCCGATCTAATTTTTTATTTTTAATTAACGATATTTTCATTATACGATGTATATGCAGTTGATATAAATCGATATTTCATTACGTTCCTTTCTCGTGTAACCAGATACGGGATAAATCCATGTAATATATGTGCTCGTATCGATTCTTTCAGGTCACGTACGTTAAAAGGACTCTGTCTATCTCTATCTTATGTGTTTTCTTATTAAATTTGATTATCTTTTGTAACGAAGCTGGTCTTTTGACTCTCATAGGTCATTTGCATTGATAATTCTATGATAATCTTATTTTAGCCTATGTTTTTAAAATATAAATATTATATATATACGTGTGTGTGTGTGTGTATGTAAGCTTTGATCTGTAGGATGTATTTAATCTATTAATTGCCATAACCTTTAACGTTTTAAGACGATCCTTTTTACTTTCAAGGAAATTATTGTCCCGCATTGCGATGATAAATTCCCTACGGTTGTTAGATAAATTTAGCTATAATTTTCCTCTTGTCGGTATTTAGCGAAGCTTCATTAAAGTAAATTAAAGGCTAGCCTTCGTCGAAGCGCGTAGATTTTCAACGAGTATCTTGGTTGGCGTTGTGTATAGCATCGAGTTCGTTATTAAATTTAAAGATCGTCTATCCTCGTGCTGCGATCGTTAGAGATTATTTTCTTTATTGTGTAACTGATCTTCGTACAGTAATACTTTAGATACTATGTTGTTACGATAAAAATCGGAATTTGTTCGATATAAATGGCATGAGTCATATACGTGTATAAAACTAACTTAAAATTAACATACGTATATGGCAAAGAAATAGGAGTAACGTTAGATTTCGTATCATCCTCTGATAATTATCAAAAATGAATCAAAAATTTCTTAACACGTGAAACGAATTTTTTAACAGTGATGCATCAAGTATATTCGATGTTATCATTTAATAATAATTCGAGGAGTTATGATAAAAATCGGAATTAATTCGATAATGAGAATGTTTATCGTCAACAACAAAAAAAGAAAAATCAGCATGACGTTATACGTGCTCACAGAACTAATCCAAAGAAAAAGAAGAAGGAGATCCGAGAGATGATTAGCATTGAAAACAAAAATGGCGTCGTAAAGAGTGAATAACCTAAAATTACGTTAGCTTTCATTTATTATACGCCCTAAAGTAGAAGGAAAAAGAAAAAAAGTAAACAGAGAGAGAGAGAGAGAGAGAGAGAGAGAGAGAGAGATAGAAAAGATTTTTTTAATTTACATTTTGCATTCTCTTAGAGGATCTCAATTATAATTGAGAAATAGCGGCACGTAAGAGCAGTTGTTGGAGAGGAGCATCATCTCTTTTATAGAGAACTTGGTGGTGCGCTTCTTACACACACACACGCACTGCACTAACATCTTTGATTTTATTTGAGCGTGTGTAAAGGCACTTTATCGAGTAGACGTCGACGTAAACATACGGGACGTGTAGAAGCCGCGCTTTGGACGCGTCTGTTTGTGTGTATATGAAAGATATATCCGTGCAGAGAGTAGTAGAGTCAGAATCGCGCACGGAAACGTGACGGTCTCGTACTACCTGTTATGCTCAGACTCGTTCCCACGGTTCACGCGTGGCTTTCGAGCCCCGTGTGTCCGACCCGTTTCTCTAGCTAGCGTGCGTGCGTGCAAGAGTTAGGGATATTCGTGAGAGAACCCTAACGCCGAATTAGTTTTCTTTCTTTTTCTCTCTCTCTATATATATATATATTTCTCTCTTCCTTTCATTTCATTTCTCTTTGTATTCAGGTATACATATTATATTGAGAGAACATTTTGATGGATCTACCAATTGGTCTCTAATGTTTTCTTTCTCAATCATTAGTTTCTTTTTTCTTTTCTCTTTATTTTGTTTCATTGTTTTCGTTATAATTGTTTAACACCGTGTTATCGATCTTTGATTAATTATTTTAATTAGTTAAGTAATTGTACATTGAGATTGTAAAAAGATCTTGGGGAGATACAATTCGAGTTTCCATAAGTTGATTAATAATTTTGACCAATCGAAATCTAATGGATTATTGAGTGGAAATTTATCTTGTCTTCTTTTTTTTTCTTTTTTTTTTGTATGAATTAATTTCTAATCAAGTCGAACATCATTTTGTACTATAATAACATCTAATTGTAAGTAGTTAGTTTCTATACATACACGTATAGAAGCCGTCCTTATCGAGATACAACGGTCAGGAAATATTGCGTATCTACGATGTTAGCGAACCACCAATCCGATTATTCCCTGCTCGACGAACCGTAAAAAAGCCTGAGTCACGAGTTCGAAAATGTCGTCTGGTGGACTCTTTGGAAATACTCGCGAGAGAGAGAGGAAATATCCCGTTTAGTGGAAAGTAGAAAGATAAACGCGACCACTCTAATGGTTCTCCGCGGATTACTCTACTCCTTCGATAAGGAAGAAAAAGAAGATATAGGAGAAAAAAAAGAAAAAGAGGAAAAGAAGAAGGAAGATCAGCAGCAGCAACAGCAGCTTCATGTCGGCCTATCTGCATGGAAGCTGGTGACTCACGAGGCCTTCTAAAAGTAGCCGTTTGCCGATAAACAGGCTCTCCTATCGCCAGGAGTCACGTCCATCTTGAAAAACTCACGGATGTTTCGTAAAAACAAAAAGAAAGCATGTCCATCATTTCTTTCATTAATTCTTTATTTCCCTTATTGTTAGAGTATTCATAACATTTTCTTATATAACATGATTTTCAACACGTAGCACAATTTAATATATGTTTTATATCCTCTATAAATTTGGACAACCCTCGATATATCAGAGAACGAATGTTTCCATCATATAATTTTTGCTTAACACAGTTTCGATATAACCCAGAATGAATTAACCGTGTTATAAGAGGATTCAGTGTAAAAGTATTATAAGTTTTTTATCTTTATTACGTTCAATATTGTGTAGGAACCTCTACCATTTTTCGAACTACTTTATAGGAACACCATTTTACACAAAACTTATGAATACTTTGATACAATTATTCATTCTTTTTGGAAGATCGAATGTGGCTTCAGCAAAAGATCACTTTCCGATCAAAACAAACAAATAAAATTATCAAATGATTAATCAACCAATAAACCTAACAAGCTAGTCGAATAAAACTTCGCATTCGTTGGTGCGTAAGAAAGAAAGAGAGAAAGTATATAAAGATAATCAAAAGAAATGGAAAGGAATTTTTGCTCGGAGTTACGTTTCATCGATCCTCGAGTTGTAGTAGCGATCAAGCTTTGCGAAGAGAAACCTCTCCTTCATCTTTTAACATCTCGAAAGCCGAGCAGGAAATCGCGAGAAAGTGCATAATGCGGCTTCTTGGGGAGAAAAATATTCAAACGGGAAGTATTGAGTCACATCGTAGAGAGAGTTACGCAAAACCTTTCACGGTGGTTGGATCAAAGAAATTACGGAGGAATAGCCCTCTCTTCCCCTCACTTTACCTTTCCCCCGCACCCGCCCCACTGCCCCCTCCTTCACCTCTTTTCTTGTACACGCGTATGCGTGTGCACTCGAACCGAACGAGACGCAGATCTTGATAAATTCGTCGCTTTCTCTCTCGTTACCTTCATTATTTTCGTCTCTTCCTTTTTCGTGTTTGTATATAGAAATGTGGTATGTATCTGTCTGGCCATGTGCAATCGTGCGGAAAAAAACCTGCATCATTCTTACTTGCTTGCTCGTTAATTCCTTCATTCGTTCGTTCGTTCGTTCGTTTATTCGTTCTTCTTTAAAAACGTGAACAAAACTCGTCCTATTTTTTATTCTTTTACTTTTTTTCCCCCTTTTTTTTCTTTTTTTCTTTTTTTTTTTTTTTTTTTTTTTTTTAAAAAATTTTTTTTTTTTTTTTTTTTTTTCGTATAATCCCTAGGAACGATCTAGAGTTTGAAATCCAGTTCTGGAGCTATCAGCGTACTACTAGGTTGCTTATATCGTACTTCCTACGAGCCTNTTACTTGCTTGCTCGTTAATTCCTTCATTCGTTCGTTCGTTCGTTCGTTTATTCGTTCTTCTTTAAAAACGTGAACAAAACTCGTCCTATTTTTTTTTTTTTTTTTTTTCCCCCTTTTTTTTTTTTTTTTTTTTTTTTTTTTTTTTTTTTTTTTTGAACAAAATGTTGTTCTTCTTTTATTATTATCGTATAATCCCTAGGAACGATCTAGAGTTTGAAATCCAGTTCTGGAGCTATCAGCGTACTACTAGGTTGCTTATATCGTACTTCCTACGAGCCTAATTGCAACTTGATGGTCCGGAAAGGAAGAGATTTGATTAGAACAAAAAGGAGGGTACTAACGAGAGAGGGTTATGACGATTCTTTTCTTTACTCTACTTTACCCTATTCTATTCTATTCTATTCAATTCTATTCTATTCTACTCTACTTTAATTTTTGTCTCTTTTCCTCTTTCGTAGAATTATCGAGTAATTACGTATATCTAGGAACGTGGAAATCGTTCTTCGATAATGTAATAATAGTGAATAGGAGTATTACGTTTTTTAGTTCGATAGAAAATGTAACAAATATAATTGTTATGTGTATCATATTTTCATTTAATTATAAACCTGCCATTTTATTAGCAAATTAAATTTTCCTGAAGGCCACGTTTCATTTAACACGATCCTTGGCACGCATTGTTTCTTATAATTATCGCATAAATGATTTATTAAATATTTACATTTATTTATTTATATTTTAATAATTTATTTTATAGAGACAAATAAATTTCCAATAGAGTAACAAATATATAGGCATATTTCGCAGATATATTAAACCTTAGTTAGAGCGTGTATCGTTTTAAGTACACGTGTGTGGTAATGACGTTTATAGTCGAATGCAACTTGGCAGGGAACGTTTTCAAAATAATTGCCCATTCGGTAAACTCAAAAGTTTCCATCGAGATTAAAAAATTGTTAATTGAAATACCGATGAGTAAAAATAACAAAATGATTATGTTAGTTTTTATTTTATTTACAATATGGAATAGAATTTGTTGATAGGCTTAATATATACGCATATAACAGAGTATAAAGAAAGAAAGAAAGAAAGAAAGAAATATTATCCCGAAGTTGAGTTCATCCAGACAGGTAGTCTTTAAGTTCGCTCGTGCTTGGGAGGTTTGGCCGATCGGTTTGCTTTGAGCTAAGTCTTCTCTCTTTCTTCGGGCGTTCATCTTTATTCTTTTCTTTCTTCCTCTCCCTCTCTCGTCTCTACCATTTCTCGTTCCTTCTCCTTTCTTCCACGTGAAAGACGGAATCGCGTGACCGCCTACCTACCTGCTAACTTCAAATTACTTTCTTGGAAGAAGTGAGGAATACCGTTTCCCACACCAACGTTTTTCAAGACCCTATCTTCCACCTCCTCCTCTTTCTTCTTCTTATTCTTCTTCTTCTTCTTCTTTTCTTCTCTTCTTTCTTCTCCTTTCTTCTTCTTCTTCCTCTTCTTCCTCTTTTTCCTCCTCCTGTTCTTCCTTCTCATTCGGTAATAATAATTTCGACTCCATGAAAATTGTCTCCCTATTGTTTTTATGACGGCTCGTGATCCAACTTATCTACCAAGTATTTCTCACTATTTTTCTCCTCCATATCTTATTCACCCTAAAATACTCTCTTCACTTTATTATCGCGCATTTCATTTATTTTTATCCCCACTATAATATAACATCGTTCTGCAATCGTCAGGTTGATTTGGTCATTTTTTTTTTTTGCGGAATATTGCTTACGAAAATTTAGGTCGAATAAAATTGTGAAAAGAGCACACTATTTCGTTGAGTTACGAAAAATAAAAAAATAAAAAAAGAAAGGAGCATTCTTATATGTAATCGTTTGAACAATCAGTTTTATCAGTTTTGTTCGCAAAATTTCTCGACTGGTAGATGAAAAATAAACATTTCTTTTTCCTGATAAGAAAGAAGAGTCTTATTAGATTTTGACACGAGCGCATACACATGTATGTACATACAAAGTGTAACAAAAATACGCAGCAAAACTTGAGAAATAAATTTCTCATACGTGGAAAAGAAAAACAGGTTAGATCAACACCAGTCCGGAAATGCTTAATTTCTCAGTTGCAAGACTTTCAAGTATCATCTTATTATAAGTGTAGTTCAATTTTCTTCTCTAATTGTAAGTATGCGGAATCCATTTGCGAACTTTAGCTTCATATTTTTGTTACATCCTGTAGAAATGTGTACGAGTGGTTGGTAAACGTTTAAATATGCACTAATGATAATCGGAGAAAGAGAGAAAGATAGAGAAAAAGATATCTCGTTTGGCCGAGAAAAATGAAATGAGCGTTCTGTTTTCGCGAAAATATTATCAACTAAGTAGCCAAGCTGGTTGTGGTTGAATCTCGAATGAAAATTACAGTTACACCGTTAAAGTCGACGGAAAGGTAAGACAATCCGTAATATTCTGTAGCCGCGTCGTTAAATCTGCCAACGGTTCGCGTTATTCACCTTTATGGATACTTAAGCATAGTTTTCATGCCTTGCAACCACCACGATACCAACACTGTCCTTGGCTCATTGGATCAAATCGCTTTTCATTTTTTCTCTTTATTTCTACTTTCCACGGGCTCGTTACTGAAATTAATTTCGCGATTCTAATTTCCTTTTTTTTTTTTTATTGCTTTTTATCCTTAATAAGATATTGTTATATATTTGTTTGGCCTATATGTAATGTCGGAATTATTCAACATTGCATTTATATCCAATTAAACAAAGCTACATTTATTAATTCTTCAACTCATAATTAAATACCTATTACATAATTACACATTACATTATTGATGTTTACAAAGGAAATACTGAAAATCTCGACATTAATTATCGGCCAACTCGTGCGATAACGGTGATCATAATAACTATCATTTCAAATGTAATTTCGCGTGATTAAAAATTAGGGCAATCGATAAAACATTGTGTATTCATCTGTGCGCAGTAAAAACACAAAGAAAAAAATCCTTTACACGATATTTTATTATAAAATCCCTGCAACAATTAACCAAGTTTGCAGCTCCAGACCAAATCGGATTATTTTCGTAAGGGCGTTATTATTATTTTATTTTTATTTTTTTTTTAATAAACGAATTTTGTTAGGGGATTAGTATGATCTGTTTTTCTTTGTATTTTTTTTTTTTTATTTATTTATTTGTTTATTACTTAATTTAGATCAATCCCCGTGAAAAACACAAACGCGTTCAGATCCGTACTCAAAGAATTAGGCGCGAATAATCCTCTGCGGTGGCAGGTAGCACGTGATTTGATCGATCTCGTCTCGTTTATTTTCAAGCGGCTTGCTGGCCAATAAATTTCCTAAATGGCCGTCGTACGAGCGAGCGAACGCGTGCACCACCTGGTAAGTTTATTCAAAGAGTATACTCGCTACGATTAAACGAGAGGAGAGTCCTCGACATTTTTGCGATCGTCGCGATTGCACACGCTTGTTAAAGTGCAATCCTTAATTACTGGAAATGGTTACACGGCGCGATTTTATCAATAAGTCAAGTTCTCAAAATGGAGGCATAACCTCACACTCTCTCTCTCTCTCTCCAATTCTTTCCTTTTTATTTATTATTATTAATATTATAAATTTCTTTTAAAAAAAGTTGTAGTAAGTAGAAGAATAGTAAACCACGATAAATAAAACAAAATGATTGTATTTTATTTTTATTTATTAGCTAAATAATGTAATTAATAGTTCAGTATACATTTTTTTGTATGTTCCCTTTGTTGACGGTCGAGTGGGCCCGGTACCTTAAATAAAACATAGTAGGAGCTTAGAAAGCTTTCATTTGAATGGGCAGTCATAGTTAAAGAAAAAAAAGAAAAGAAAAGAAGAGCTCGTCGAGTGACACTCATCGTGCGCACGTCGTTGGTAGCTCGACAAATACCTCCAAGTACTCTTTCGAGGTGCCCTTAGTGTCTACGAAAAAGAATGCGAGTGAAGAGGAGCTCGTCTTTTGTTATCTCGCCTCTTTTTCACGGTAATCAGTCTGAAATTCGTGCATCTGTACAAATATACGTATAAATGTATGATGCATATACGGACACATTAAAAGCATTTGCATTATGTAAATGACAGTATTAGAGACCAAAATAAAAAAAGAAACAACGTGGGGAATCGTATTGATTTATGCAACAAATAAATGACCGGAAATGTCAAATTTAGATGGTGAAGTAATTTCGAAATGATGGCACACCATTCGGTTCCAATCAAATTATTAGGAGAGTTGATAAAATCAGCAGCAAAATAAAATAGCATGAAATTCAATATATTAAATACTTTAATTGTAAATTAATTAATTAAAGTAATTGACACACGATTAATTTGATTTGACTAATTTATATATTTGGATCCCATGAAAGTATTTCTTGGAGTCGTCTGTGCTTACACAACGATACATACACTCGCACATACTCACTATGGAAGTGCATACATGTATCTTTGTATATATATATAAGTTTACAGTGACGAGCATGGCGGTCGTCGGAGTTCTCGTTTCTCGAATACGTTCCACTTAACAAAAAAGCATGAATGAACTACACGTTCACCACGGACAGTCAGTCAACGGTGATCGTTCGAGCGTAAGAAACACTACTCCTTTTTCCTTCGAAAGACGCGGGAAAATCGTTCCTACGTGAGCAAGTCACGGCCGCATTATCGGTACGAAGAAAGTTTTATAAGAATGATAGATGGAATTTGAAAGAAAATCATTCTTAAAGAAATAAAACTCAATTTAACGATTAAACTCAAACGCCAACTTTCCAAATTTCATTTATGCATATTCATTTGTTCATTCTATTACAAAATTTGTTTATTCATCAAAGACGAAAAACAATCGATAGAAGAAACTTTCCAAGCCAACCAACATATTTATTAACCCCCTTACGTATATAATAAATGTACATGGATTTATTATACAAGTTAGAAACAAGTATTCGAGGTCAGCAAATTAGCGAAAGATAGGGTCGGCATTTTTGAATGTACAAGTAAGATTGGCTTGAGGTATAGAAGAGATAGCTCGGTGTCTTCCTTTTAACCTTGTCACTTGCTACACGTTGAAGAGTTCTCCGAGAGGTGAGGAGGAGAAGGAGGAGGGAGGAGAAAGATAGCGTTGATTCCAGGACGAACGCGGTTAACTGTAAAAATATCGAGGACGAGCTAATCTCTCGTGAAACTTGGCGCGTGTCCGATTCGTCGTGATGGTGGTACGCTGTGCTATGCTATGCTTTGCTATGTTGTACCGGTGTTGTTGTAGTAGTGTAGTGAGGTGTGCGTTTCTTAGTTTGGTCGGCTGTTGCAGGTGTATCAGAACGCCCCAGGGTACCTTTACAGAAGGGAAAAGAAAAGAATGAATCTTTCATGAGCCACTTCTCTATCTTTTTCTTTCTCTTATGCACACCTTCGCTTTTCTCCCGCGAAATCTAAGAGGACTTTTAACGTTTACGTACAAGAACTATCGTGTATGCATGTTCTTCTTTCTTTTTCTATTTCTTCATCTTTTTCTTTATTTCTTCCCCTCTCTTTATTACGTATAACAGTATCTCTTTGCATGTGGGTAATACGCGTGTACGCTACCGTTTCGAAAGATTCGACGAGCGTGCTTGAGAAGCCCTTCTCAAACGAGAGTTTAACGAACCGACCTTTTGAGATAGAAACAGAGAGAGAGAGAGAGAGAGAGAGATTCATGGAATACGTTTGATCCTTTTTCAGTCTCCAAGCTGTGAGAGCGTATTACATTCGAGTCTCTCGTCGCTTCGTTTCTTACGTAATTGTATATCCTTCAAACTAAACACAACCATTGTTTCTTCCTTTCTTTATCTTCTTCCTATGATAGCATCCAACGATTTATCTACAATATTTTCTACGTTTTCTGAATTCCGTGATATTTCATTTTGAATCGATAATACATAAATTATTAACTCGTTTAATTTTTCTTATTTTATTTTATATTAGAGTCGTTAAGTTTTATTTATCGATAACCAGTATCATTAAACTTTCGATCTGTCTCCATTTTACATGTAGATCTACGGGAAATATTGTTAATTGGGTTAGGTTTCTAATCTTGAATTTATTCGACAAGTGATAATTTCTAACTGATACGAGAAACAATTTATAGAAAAATTATACTTAATCGATAAATAATTAGCGAGAAAGTTTCTTTATCTTTGTATCTAATTTAATATCTATTAAATGACAATTCAAAAAAAAAAAAAGAATGTTAATTTCGAAGAAAGTATAAAAATTGTACGCCATGTTGGAAGGAAGACATTTTTCCCTATACGATATTATAGCCATCTTTTTACTTAACATAAGTTGAAACTTGTCTGAACTCGTCTGAACATGTCTGAACCTTTGGAAAGAATTGTCGGAGCATCCGAATTTCTTAGAAAACATTTCTCGTTCTTCCGGAGCATCTACGGGTCGCACTTTTGTGCTATTCAAGGCATTTCGAAGAATCACTTAAGAACTCAGCTATTTTCGCTCCCCAGGAGAGCTAAGTATGCTTTTCTTTTCCGCGTTTCTTCGACTTTTTCTAGTTTACGCCTCGCAAACCGCTTCCTGCATCTTAAATTTCATTCTTCTCTTTCCCTTTTTCTGTTTATTTTCTTTTATACTTTTTTTTTTCTCCCTGTCTTATTTATATCTACAAACATTTTATTGTCATACAATCATATACTGCATTCTATTTTATACTAATATGTCTAATTATTCGTATATTGTATTGTATAATTTATTTTATTTTATTTTATTTTATTTTTTAATAAAAGGATCGAAAATTTTCTATAGACCTAATTTTATGTTACATCTTTCTCTTTCTCTTTCCATTTATTTTCTTAACCTTATTCTCGACAGACTTCGAATTCTTATTCGTCATGTAATTTATGATCACTTAAATCATTGTATTCGATTTATCGATCTTACAGCAACCATAATCACACGTGTCCTACTATACCTTATGTATGTAAGAATATACAGTAGAAGAAGAAAATTTCTATCGAATTCTTCGCAAGCCTCGTGAAATTCTTTCTTTTTCTTTTCTTTTTTTTCTCTCGTTTACTTTCACCGCGATTGTTTCCAACGATTCTCTCACATTATATCTTTCAAATCGCTCGTTATAACGCCCGTGCAGAAACATTTTCACTGTAATGATTTTATCGCTACTACCGTGTGTGTAACACACCAAGAGAACCACCGAGAACGTACGTTGTTCGATCGTTAACTTACACAACATTCCTTTTAAATAATTTTACGAAAAATCATTTTCTTTTCGTTATCGTAATAATCATTCGTGCAGTTAATAACACCGAATTCCAAGTTTCTAAGCTACATTAAAAAATATGGTATATATTTATCGAGATTCGATGAAAAACTTTGATTAGAACGAGCTTCGAATTAGAGGTCAAGCGGAACGAGGTCAGGCAAGCAAGTTCTTTTTCTTTTTTTTTTTTTTTGTACTAATTAAAGATATGCAAATTATAAGAAACGCAGAAAGAAAAAAAAAGGAACACAAAAAATAGAAACCGGTTAGATTAGGAAGTAAATTTAGTGGTTCTATTTTTAGTAATTCCAACAATGGCAGTTTAGAATTCCTCGTGGAAAAGCTATCCTGGGATTTACTCGAACATCCCTCGTACAATTTGAACTATCTTTATAGAATAGGGTAACCTAATTGGTTGATCGTTGTTTCTCGATGACGTCATGCTCGGTACTCAAATAGATAAACGTTGAAATAGATGAAATTGATGAAATTTATTTGCGCATCTGCTTGCGTTCCCTAGAGGCCGCCATTTTGGAAATGAAAATAGCACACGGATGGTATCGATGGGGTTGATCGATAGATCACCGATAGATCATCAATAGATAGATAGATAGATAGATAGATTTATAATCTCTGGTAAGATCTTCTCGGGTCAATTCCTTCGTGACATCATCGTCGTATTTGTAGGAACGGCCTCAACGACCTCGCGGCACTCTTGGCAAACGGCGAACAAGGCCGACTACTTCGCCACATGTAACTTTTACTTATTCCGCAGGAGCACCTACGTTTCACTCGCAACGGATCGCGACCGAAAGGAGCATTAATCACCGAGAGCCTTCGACTTAAAGGCAACCTCCTGTCGACGGTATTCGAGTAACTCCGCTTTCAAAGGACATGGAACACTTGTTCAACGAGTTTCATTTCAGTCACATTTTTCGGACTATTTTTTTCCTTACCGTCTTGTTAAGTCATCATGATTTTATTCTTTTAATTATCCCAGAATTAAAAATTAGAAGAAATATGAATAATGAAATAATTCATTTTAGTGACGTTAGAATTTAAGTTGCCATCGTAATCAATGAAAGTTAACAAGACATTGGTCAGTTTAGCAACGTAGAAGAATAGATCTCTAATTCCAAACCCCTATTTCAGCTGGAACTGATCCCTTGGATATCCAGTAAGATACCTGAGTATTTACAATGTTTTGGGTAGTCTAGATTTTCAAAATAATATGTCATAAGCCAGTTGTAAAATCATGGCTATGAAGAGTACATTTAATCCCTTGACAATAATGAACTGCGTAAGATTAGAGGTAAAAGGGTTTATGACAATGCGTATCGGATTGCCGATAGGTGTTCTAATCCCAACTTTTATTTTCTCCTAATCCATTTTTTTTCTTATACTAATATTAATAAAAATACGATGTCCCATATATAGAATCTATGCATATACATAAACCCAGTTTCTCATATTCTGTGAAGAAAACAAATCGATTTTCTGCAGACAAAGAGAAAGACTTTCCGTGTCGGTTCACTGCTTCGAATTATTAAATTTGAGCTAGAGATATATCAGTGAGTTAAAAAAATGTAAGATTTATCGTTGAAATAGACATATATGCGTCTAACGTAATGCAAGTAAATACATACGTACAAAGTTTGAAACCGGTACCCAATAGGGTCCATCGTATACACACGTTCACTGTTTTTCCGAGCTCTAGCAAACGGATTCGCGGCACAACAGCTTGAGATTAATGCGCATGACTTGCCATTTGTAAAAGCTCCGAAGCCGAAGGCGGCATTTGTCGTGCTCTCTCTCTTTCTTTCTCTTGTATTTAGAAACCGGTTAGACCAGATACCGAATATATAAAAGGAAAGACGTTTTAAAGTACTTTCCCGTTAACCAACGTGAAGCGGTGCGTCACATTTACCACTTCTTCTTTTTATTTTTATTTTTCTTTTTCTTTTTCTTTCTTTCTTTGTACATTCTTTTTTATATTATTTTCTTACCCTTTTTATAAGTTTTTTCTTTCTTTCTCCAACTATACCTCTTTTTTCCCTTTTTTCCCTTTTTTGGAATAAGTCATAAACCAATCACCGTCGTTCACCACGACCCTTTTCGACCTCAGCGCACTCTTACGTCGCAAACTTTCTAATATGCCCCACGTGACTTGTCCCATCCGGGACGAGCGCCATTTTCAAACATTTGCCGAGGGAACGTTTCAAACGTGTTGGCTAATCGAGAACTAATCGATCTTAAACGACAACGTCGTTTGGATAGTAACTCTTATAGCTGTCATTTCAATCGACGAGAAAACGAAAGTGGTTTCGTTCTGGAGAAGTCGTTTCGAACAACTTTTTTTACTTATTTCTTCTTTCTTCTTCCTCTCCATTTTCTTTTTCTTCTTTTTTCTCTTTCTCCTTTTCTCCCATTCTTAAGTTATGTCGACACGTAGAAAAAAAAGTTGTGATAAATCACTTTATGAAATACGTGTTACCCCAATCGAGAATAATTCATTTCCTGTGCGAGTTGAGAAAAGAATTTTAAATTAAAAAAGTCAACGCGAGCACGTGGTTAACCTTTAATTCATTATGAATTCGTATACGTGTCGGCCATTTTGTAAAGTTCTTACGTCCATTTACAATTTTTAGTTAGGAATAAGAAAAAACTCTAATTTCCTGGCCAGTTGAGATTTCTGGTTGATTTTTGTTTTAATATCAGAGCTAGAAATCGTAGAAAAATAATTTTATTTAAAAAAAATAATAAATGAGATTATGATTCTGTGTAACCAGAAAAATAAATGACTGCACCGAATTGTGTCGTGACGTTTTTTTAGACGTTCCAAACGATCGGTTCGAAAGTTACTCGTCGAAGAAAGAAATAGAAAGAAATGTTAAACATTCGGTCGCGAGTGATTGGTCAACTGGAAATACAAACAAGCTCTCCAATCATTCTCTTTCTTATCGCACTTATCTTAAACTGGAACTTCGAGAAATGATCTTTCTTTTTTTTTCTCTCTCTTTCTCATTCTGTTTCTATGAGATGATAGTTAACCGAGAGTACCAATTGCACACTTCACGCTCGAGCCGGTACATATTTTACACGACACAAGTTAGCGACTTTCACGTTCGACAAAACGTCCGCAGTAGTCTTTTCTAACTAACGACCACGATTTACAATCGTAATATAAATGCATTACTCTGAATGATACATTTCAAACTGGATTCTTGTTATTTTTTTTTAATCTCAGACAAGTGATTTAAAAAATTAAAATAGAAAATCTAATTTTAATTCAATATTTTGTCATTTTTTTTTTTTTTTTATAACAAAAACGGATTCATTTTTATTCATATTCTTGATTATTATGCAGGAGGGTATCTCAATCCTTCTCAATCTAAAATTAAATAAATTTCTATTCTGATTTCAGATTTGAAATAACTTACGGAACAAAGCTAGAGGAGAACAAAAATTTCGAAAGATATTTCATCATTTTTCGGTGAAACTCGGAAACAAGGGCGAGAAGACACGTGACGTATTTCCGGAAGAAAGCACAAAAGGGAAACCTGGAAGAAGCGAAAATGGGTGAGAAACGTGGTACGAAAGCTCTCGAGCTCTGGTGCAGACGAATAACCGAGGGTTATCCGGGTGTAAACGTACAGAACATGACCACCTCCTGGCGAGATGGACTTGCATTTTGCGCCATGATTCATCACTTTCGTCCCGACCTCATGTGAGTATAACACCTTCATGAAAATAACATTTTCCTATCTCGGTAATCTTTCCGCTAAACGATTTCTGTCGTCAAATTCGAGATCTCGCATCAAATAAAACAAAAATAAACAACGTCATTTCGATAAAGTATTCGAATTATTGACAATTAATAACAAATAACAATGAATAATTTATTGCAACAATTAAGAGGGAAATCTGTGAAAAAAGAAAGAAAAACACTTATCGAAATTTCGATTAAGGGTCAAGCAGAAATCACAGTAACGAAATGAAATGCCGTATCATCGGTATAATCGTAGTCGTAAAATTGTCGATCGCGTATGGCTAACTACCAAACGGATTACCCCCACTGTTGGACTGTCGATGATTCATCCACTTTCGTGCTGACCTCGTACGTTTGTGTTACGATGACCCTGACTACTGTCTTGGTTGGAGGACGAGTCAGCAACCGCATGATGTGCAAAATGCAGAACGGCTTCGACCTTTCCTGTAGGAGCACATTATTGAGCTATATAGTATGCCAACACCTTTTACGACCTGATAAGAAACCTAAAGCTTGTTTTCCGAGACTCTTTCCAAACGATCTTATGCATCATTCACTTCTATTTTTATGTCGGATAGATAATATCTCGAGAAAGAGAGTGTCGTATTTGTTCCGGGAAAGATTGATCGACGTCTATGTTTTATTGAAAATTCAAAATGGCGATCCTAACCTCGAAGACATTCGTATCTTTAGCGTTCCGAGTAAATATATAAATAAAAAGAACAGAACGAAGTATTGCAGCTGTTTAAAAGAACAATGGATTCCTTTCGAGGTTGTTATCTAATTTAGCGCTCTTATATCACATGAAATATAAACACGAGGGTGAGTCAATAATTATGTTCAATGTAATGGCGTTCTTTCGTGTGTTGACTGTACTATCTAACTACTATCCCGTATTAATATTTGCATTCTTCCTTCTATGTCGACTCTACCGTTCTCAACAGAGGCCAACTAGACAGAGACCTTCAGTCACTGTCCTAAAAACTCCCTAGAAACTTTTCGGTGGATTATGACCAATGTTCTTTTTGGTTAACACACAAAGCGAAGTGGTTATTGTTAATGTCACGATAAACAAAATGTAACCAAGCCGAGCATTGTTCAAACCTGTCCAGCCTTAGTAACAGGAAAAGCTCAAATATAAATACAAGAGCACACTCGACTATATAGCCAACACACAAAAAATAGCATCACATTGCGGATAATTATTGACTCACCCTCTCGAGTAAATAAATCATGAAAGTGGTCTATCGATCACTTTCGTATTCTTTTTTATGGGGATGATGAAAATAAGAGAAAGAGAGATAGAAAGAGACAGATCGATACTATAGCCTACAGCATGACGACTTTAGGGCGCCTCCGGTCACTGACATTCGAACTCGACTTCTTCTATTATTTGCTAGTTTCCTTTTATTTCCTTGACTCTACTGTTTTTTCCTATCTACATCAATCAAATGTACTATACCCACCATGTCGTAATTCGAAAGTTCATAGTTCACGTATTACACGTTCGCAAAATGCAGAAAAAAATATCAACTGGGAAACAAGAAATTAAGTTAACGGCGTACGTTAATTAGAAACCGTTTACACGATTTACAAATGGTTTGAATATTTTTGTTCAGATTTTCCAATCAATGTCCAGCAGAAATTCAATTGGTCTTTGGTCGATATTGTCTCTATATTTCTCTCTTTCACATATCCTCCATGCATCCATGCACGTGTGCACACACGGCTAGTCCAGACAGTGGAATTCTATCGAGGAAATTTCAATTTCCTGAATCTAATCGTTAGAAAGCAAACGGATATCCTTCGTATTGCGTGTTCGGGCATTCGTTTTCTGGTCGATAAAAAAATTTTTTACCCGTTGGGTTTCCTCTGTGTTACACTTTTTTTCGACAACGAAATGAATTTTCCTTTTTTTTTTTTCCTTTCTCAAACCCTTGATTCAGTTTGTTCTTTTTGTGGTTCTTTGAAGCCCAATCAATGGTGGACCAAAATGTGGGAGAGTAATATTTTTCGATGGCAGGTTTTGCGAGAGTTAGGGTTCAGCTTGAACAGCAAGATTTATTTCTTCTCAATTATTCATGAAGTACGCGAAGAGATATTAAACGAAGAAAAAGAAAAAGAAAAAAAAAACAAAGAAACAAAATTCTTTAGGAACTTTTTGGCTACCTTACAAATGTTTTTTAGTTCATATTCCGACAGAGTGATGAGTCTGTTGTTCCCCCATCGTTCGAATAGAAATAACGGGTTATTCTTTTTTTTTATATATATATATATATATATACCGAAAAGAATTCGAAAATCGTTTTGCATTTATAGGAATAGAAATCGTTCCTATGATAAATGGAATTCATTCGTAAAAATATAGGATTGATCGTATCATCTCTAGTAGAATTTAAAAACCATATATATATATATATATGTATATATGTTCTTTTTGGTTGCTGTATGAAAATAAAACGAGGAACACGTTTGACATAACGAGATTGTAATCCGTAACATAAATCTATGACATAGAAGGCGGGACTATGAACTACGCCTTCGACTATGCGGCTACCTTAGATCACGCTAACGTTAAATCGCATGACTAACGATCTATATTCTTGCTTTCGCTATTCGTAAATTATCGTCCTTATTCTACGTAAGCTACGTAAGCTTAAAATTATTATTACGTTTTTTAGGATACGTGCGTGTACGCGAGTGCAGTCTTAAGAAGAAAAAAAAAAAAAAAAAAGAAATCTTTTGAATTTAAATTAATTAAAATATTTTTTATGTCTACGTTCACAAGTATTACAAACTACATGCGTTAAAAAAAAAAACAAAACATTTTCGGACCTAAATTTGTACAAACTTTTTTTTTCTACTTACTCGACCTAATTAACATAGAGTACAAGTTTGGCTTCAACCTTTTTGTTTTCTTTTTTTTTTTTTTTTTCTTTTTTCTTCATTTAAAAAAAAATTTTCTTTTTTCTTTTTAAATATCCTGTATATAAATCGTATAACCCAGTTTACGGAGAGAATATAAAATAAAATTATCCGTGAGGCGCGTTTGCCGTTGTCGAGGTTTACCAAAAAAATGAGAAAGGAATTTGTCGCTATCGTTTTTCACCCTAGTACGTACCCACCTCATTCCGCTTTTGTAATCGATCGGGAAACAGAGCATGATGAGAGGAGCGCACCCCTCAATGATCAAGGGAGGAAAATGTTCTACAATCTATGCGCATGCGCGAACACGCTTTCGCCAAATCTCTTCTCCGATTTCTTTTGCTTCTGTGTTGATTAATGGTTTTTTCCTTGGGGGAACAAACAAAATTTATCGCCGTACTCCATTGTTCTTGTATTATTTTCAACGATGGTTTATTTTTTTTTATTCTCCCATCCTAGTTTTATTTTATATTTCTTTTGTTTTTCGTAGTTTTTATTATGAAATCAAAAAAAAAAAAAAAGAAACGAAGGATACAGGTTATAAATTGATTCAATCATTTTTATTTTTATGCGTATGGTGATCGAATTTTCTTTTTTTTTTTTTTTTTTTTTCAATTTTAAACCAATTTATACGCGTAATGATGATTTTTTTATGGTTTAAATTATTTATGAAATTAGTTACACAATATAGTATTTCGTATTTCGTTTGGGCAATCCTCGAGATGACCTTTGAATTTCACCGCTCAAAGGTTCCCGCCTTTTTCTGATCCAACGATCTGGCGTCTACGATTGGTAAGAAGGAACACCTGTTTGGTGTTTCACTTTCACCGGTGGGAGGGGGAAGCCCGTTCTTTGAGGAAATTCTCACGCGATTCTCTTTCTTCCTGAATCCCTCTTCGCAAGTTGACTCTCCGACGTATAATCTGATGTCTTCATCTCTCGGAACGATCTCACTTTCGAATTTATCCTTGTCCTTGGAAAATAACACAATTTGGTCGTATTTTATAAAAAAAAAAAAAGAAAAAAAAAGAAAAGTGGGCTAAAACATCGTTCGAATTAATTCAAATACTATATATAACCATCTTACGTTTCCTTTTTAATTTTATGAAACAGAAAAAAAAAGAATTTCCTAACGAAATAACGAATACCAATCGTCATTTGAGATAAGTAATCAACTTTATTCTCTTGTTTTCCAACAAATAAAATGAACACATACCAATTTCCATGTACAATATAAACGTATAATCGAAATTCAAAATTAAGATCCCGAAGAGGTTAAAATCGAACGCGTTATCGGTTTCTGTGCTGGGATTATTGGAAGCTGAGAAGAAAAATGGCGGCCAGAAAAAGAAGATGCAGCTAAAGAGAAAAAGAGAGAAGAACTTTTTGCTCGAGCAATAAACGACAAGAAAAACGATAGAGAGATAGGGTTATGGCACAAAGGGGTGAGGGAGAGGGAGAAGGAAAAGGTGGAGGTGATGGTGGTGGTGTAAGGGAAAGGGGGGTTCGGGGTGGGTGTGGCGGCACCGGTCTGCTGGACCTCTGAGTCATCGTCTTTCGTCTTTCGTCCCAGACAAGCACGTTCGGGTCGATTGCCAAGAGTCGAAGAGCCGGTTATGCTTGCTACGCACACATGCACACACACATATAATACACAACATATGTATAAATGAGATATAGCTACTCCTACATGTGTACAAGTGAGTCGTGTTTTCGTGTGTATGTGTATTCTCTATATCAGAGAAATTACTCGTCTCTCTGTTCTTCTTCCTCCTCCTCCTCTTCTTCTTCTTCTTCTTCTTCTTCTTCTTCTTCTTCTTCTTCTCGTAACCATTCACCGATCCCACGAACGCTACTTGAATGCGATATCCTTCGCAAACGTTCCTGATTTCAAGCTTAACCTTTTGTATTCTTTACATTTCCTTTCTTTATTTCTTCATTCCCTTATTTCCTTTGTATGGAAATATGATTAAGAATTTTCTATACTGATATTTTATTATTCGAAAAAAAAAACAACGCGTGTATATATTATATGGAGGAGCGTGATCTTTACCGGAAGTTGATGTTATTGAAGATTATTGGTGAATCAAATGAATAGTTAAATAGCATTCATTATAGTTTTAATTATTTCGTTATGGCATGCTTTCGCGAGAGTTTCCTTCGAAGGAATTTGTTATATCCTAATATTATTGAATATACTATACATATATATTAATATAAAATATTATTATTTGGTTGGCCATTATTATAAAATAATAGAGTATTCTTTGTTCGAATATAAAATACGATAATTATTATTTAACAAAATTAATTATCCAAACCAATGAATATTTGGCGTATAAATATTTTCTACAAACGTATAAAACGACGATCCGATTAGCAATAAACGTTCTAAACAATAAGCGAGAATCGCAGAATATTTTCATTCTCGAAAGGTCAGCTTTAGTTTCAATATCGTCGGAAAGCTGTTTCAGCATGACAAGTACGCGCTTTGCGTCGGAATTCGAGCGTTATAGTCGATCTCCTCCTGTCCCCCTTCCCTCCCCCATCCTCTCCCCTCCCTATTCCCCTTTCTACGTTTCCATCGTTTTCATATGGAGGAAGAGGAAGAAGAGAAAAAGGAGAAGAGAGGAGAATGGGGTGGGGAAGGGGTTGGGGGGGATTGGGTGGGTGGGGTTGGGGTTGGAGTTAGAGGAGTCATAAAAACGGTCGGAAAAATTTTTGATAGGAAGATGCGACCGTGTCGTGTAGGAGCGAGGTCAAGTGCCAATGTCGAATGTCCTGACGACTTTCGACCTAGAATTTCATGCTCGTTGCTCGGAATGACGAGTAATAAGCCGACGGTAGCGCGTATATGCATATCGATTTGCTGAAAATAGAAACGTTTTTGGTATAAGGATAACCCTTCCTTTTGGGGAAAATAAAATAAAAAAGAAATTCAAAAAAATTATATTTTACATACACATAGTTCAGTTGGTCGTTCGATATCTTCTCCTTTTTTTTTTTTATAATTTCAAATGGTTTTTAATGAAATTATTAATGAATTATCGATTAACGTGTTATCAGAAGACATTGAAATCTAATTTTATCCAACTGATTTTTCGACAATACGTGAAAGAGAGGAAACCAATAACCGATATCCGCTCCTGTTCTTCGAATTCTATCCTCGATTTTGACAAATCGCGTATTCACCAGTTTACATCGAAACTGATCGATGTTGCATTCTACGAACAAGCCCGCATTGATTTCTATGCATCTTTCAGTAACGTTAAGGCTTCCTTTTTTATTATAGCCTTTGTTAGGAACAAGTTTCTTTTGACCCTGCTGGTAGTAGTATCTACGTAGTAATAAATCGTCTTGTTCGTTTGCCTTTTTTTCCCCCCTATAAAATATGCGCGCTTTTTTTTTTTTGTTAATCCTCGAAATCGTTGATATGACGCGTCTTTTGAGTAGCACCCTTTTATTAACAACTTTAATACGACGATTTCATACCGATATTACGTTCGAGTTTTAGCCAATCTTTGTTGACAGTGTCAGAAATATCTTTGAGTTAGGGGTGGACTTGTGGTTATTACTTCAGCTACGATTGCTTTTGGGGACAAATTTTGGGAAAAAACGTCATCTCGAAAATTCATGTATCCAAGGAAAAATAAATTTTCACATATTTATTATTTTAATATTATTTAATGATGATGATAATAATAATAATAATAATAATAATAATACTAATAATAATTAAAAAACAAAAGATTAAATGTTAATTATTAATTGTTGAAAGCTTCGGATAAAACTCCATTTGCACGGCACGACAGCGACGTCAATGACGTTAACGTCGTTAATGAATATAACCTTGATCTCAATCTCTTTTTTTTTTTCTTTTTTCCTTCTTCCTTTTTCTTCTTTTTTTTTTTTTTTCTTTTTCTTTTTCTTTTTCTTCCTTTTTCTTCCTTTTTCTTAACCTTTTGTCTTTATTTCGCAGCGATTTCAACAGCCTTAACAAGGACGACGTCTACGGGAACAACGAGCTGGCATTCAGAATTGCCGAGCAGCATTTAGGAATCCCCGCTCTTTTAGACGCCGAAGATATGGCTTCCTGTTCCATACCCGATCGATTATCGATTCTAACCTATCTTTCGCAGTTCTATCAAACCTTCAAAGGTAAGCAATAATCTATGACTAACAAAATTGTAACTAACAAAATTATTGTTTGAATTACTTAAAAATCTTTCAAATGGCAGTTTCTTTAATGTTGCAGTGTTCATTGTTCATAAATATTTAGCAAATTATTTCTTGGAAGTAAACTAATAAGTTTTAAAATGGAGCTTGGAGAGATGCCATCTTGTTTAAATTCTTCTTGTTGATTGGTTCTTTGATTTTATTTTGATATACACATCATATTTACATTTAATCATCTTGACTAATTTGCACGCGAGATTTATTTCCTCAATCGAGTAACAACTAATCACGAATCTTTTATTTGCGTATATAGACGGAAGAAATATGGACGAAGTTTTCAATATAAACGAATCAAAAGTGAAGAAAACAGGATACAGAAAATAGAAACGGGATGGAAAATTGGAAGTATATTCGAAGATATACCGAGGAGGTGTTGTTCATGATTGTTTTGCTTTTGAATTTATCTTCTTAAGTTTTACAAACGGAAAATTGTTCCTACTACTACTACTACTACTATTACTAACTCTCTCTCTTTCTCAGTCGAGAATAGGATTATATTATTTTCCTTACAGTGTAAACAAAAGATACTTGCAAACAAGTTCATACAGTTAACATCTTCAAGGAACCCGTTTTAATGATATTTTATAAATGTTAGAAGTTGTTCTTGGCTACTAACGAATAGAAAATTTCTCTCTTTTGCGAATCTGTTCAACCAATTATACTGTTTCCTCTATTCTTAATTCATGTCGTAAATTCAATTCGTATGATAAAAAAGTATTAAACGCATCATGTCGATTAGTTTCATTTAATTAATTCTCAATTAATTTTGTATGAATTGTAAAAACTAGAAAATTGTTTTTTAAAACGATTGATCCGTGCACGGCATAAATATTTCAAATTAATATCCATGGAGTATTATTTTCTTGCACGCGTGCGTATCTCCTTGGGAGTGAGAAATCGAGTTGTAGATCCGTCACGTGCAATTTTAGTGGTAGACCATTCGCGGTTGGTGTTGCACGTCCGATCGACGGACGTGACGTTTCAAACGTCACATTGAGTTAACGTCTTGTCGTTACTAAATAGGCCAAATAGGTTGCAGCATTCCAGGAGAGTAAGAGCGAGAGAGAGAGAGAGAGAGAGAGAGAGAGAGAGAGAGAGAGAGAGAAACGTTGCGTGTATCCATACATCTTTCATTATACAGGATGCTTCGCATAATTTCATTACTTATCTTCGTTGTTTTTTTATTATAAAAGCAAAACCAATATCAAAGGATATAATTTTTGTAGAGAAAAGGGACAATATTTATAACACTTTTTTACTTTTTACCACAATTTTAGAATGTTTTTACTAAAAAAAAAAATAATTGTTAGTTTTGTGTCTACCGATTACTGCATGATAAGGAAAAAATTAAGTATAAGTTACATTTATCATAATATAATTACGATATGGTACAAATTATACTATAAGTTTAACATTATACAATTTAATTTTATTTTATTTCTTTTTTATTTTTTTTTTTGATACAAAACAAAATTAATTTAAAACTAGTTAACGTATTAATATTCTTCGTTATTAAATATTTTCATTTTCTTCGAATCCCATATTTAACGTTTAATATTATATTATTTAATTTTTCATTAACGTTTACTTTATAGAATTAAATTTATTTTTCATAGAAATATGACAGTACTTTCACGGTATACACACAGTTTTAAGTAGAACGTCGTTAAATTACTCGCTTACTTTCTTCCTTTTCACGATCCACTGGAGAACCATGTGTGTATACGTGTACACGTATATGTATGTTGAGTGTGCAACTGTTGCATTGTTTCGTAGATTGACGTCTCATACAGTTTCCTTCGTCGTTAAGATTAATCCGTCGTCGTTCTCTCTTGAATCAACTCGTTGGAGATAATGAACGCCACGGAGAGAAAAGAAAAGAATACCTTTCTCGTTCTTGTTTCGTACGGAAGTATGCGTCAAAATCACCAACGAAGAAGATAATAATCGGGAAAGACAAAACATACTCCGAAGGAATTAATTACTCCGATTTTTTTCTTTTTTTTTTCCACTTTCTCATATTCAATCGTGGAAAGAAAAGGAAACAAATTATTTCGTACGTTTGAAAGTATGGGAATATCGAAAGTTTTATCGAACGATGAACGGTCTTCTTTCGATTTTCTTTATTTTCTTTTTTTTTTTTGTTCTTTATAATTTTTATGTTATATTAGATTAATTCACAAAGTTGTCAGTATTTTTTCTTTTTTTAATAAAAAAATTATATCGTAACATTTATGCAATTTTGTGCACTTGTTAAAAATAATAATAAAATATTTATATGTGTTGTCGATCGTTTGTTTTACAAAATGCTGAAAGAATAAAAAAATATTTATTCTTTATTTATTTATTTATTTATTCATTTATTATAATCATTTAAGGGGTTACATGGGTTTACACCGAGAAAAAATAGCATATTTTCAACAATTTTTTTTTTTATATATAAAAAATGGAATTCTTATTCAAACTTTTTATAGTATTTAAGATACATATTTAAAGAAGATTTTCTGAATTTTTGATTGAAAAATATTTTAAACTCAGCCATTGCGACGTCATTTCCGGTGACCCTACCGAAAAAAAGTGTTTTCGCGTTGACAGCAGAACTTATAAACGGTGGGGGTTTTTCTGTTGAAAAAATAGGGTCTTTTAGTGAATATTAAAACTAGAAACTGGACGAAGGAAAGAGAAAAAAATTAAAATTTGGATTTTTGGTAACGTTTTTAGCAAGAACATTCAAATTTCGCTATAATTCGCACCACATTGTGGTTTCTTAAAATTCGATTTTTTGAAAAAAAGGAAAATCCTTCGTCCAAGTCCTTGTCAATAGTATCACGAAGACGTGTTGCAAGTTTCATTAAAATCGGTTTAATAGTTTTCGAGAAATCTTGACAACCGACTTTAGAAAAAGCGTTTTGAAAAAAACGCGTTTAAAGATTTGAGTGCTGGTATAAGAGCCATTAAAGAGTGCAACTTCCCAGGGCTCTATCTTTAAAACTACTACTTCTATCGACTTCAAAATTGAATACAATATTCTAGATGAGTTGTAGAATTGAAAAAAAAATAAAAAAAAAAAAATTTTTTTGAAAGTCCCAAACCCATGTAACCCCTTAAGGAAGTAAATAAATTTCGATCCTTCGAAAGTTTTCTCGCAAAAAGGCGTCTTTTCATCTAAAGAAATAAAACTTGCTTCTTGACTTACTAATAAGCTCGTGGTAAATAAAGTTGTTGAGAGAGAGAGTGAGAGAGAAAATCTTTATGGAGTCCTTCCTTGATGATAATTAAGTCTTTATTAGTATTGATGTATATCTGTGCGTGTGTATGCTTAATTGTATTGAGACATCATATACGACGACCTTAAAAGCTTGAACTGCCACTTGTTGAGTTCTTCACAGATTTCTATTCATTTATTTGAATTTCTCTCTCTCTCTCTCTTTTTTTTCTGTCTATCTTTATTTCTCTTTTTATTTGCTGTTAGATTCGAGACTATTTATGCATTTAGTTTAAACGATACAAAGCATTTTGTAGATACTTGTTGAATTGTCTTGTCATTATCGTACTAGATTATGAAATTTTCATAATGTTCTCTCTCTCTCTCTCTCTCTCTCTCTCTCTCTCTCTCTCTCTTTCTCACTTTTTTTTTTTTTTTCTATTTTTTTTTTCTATTGGGGACAGGAAAACGCAACTATGTATTATTTTCAATATCACAATCCAGTTTCCTCTATGTGTTCTGTGTGAATNCTGTTAGATTCGAGACTATTTATGCATTTAGTTTAAACGATACAAAGCATTTTGTAGATACTTGTTGAATTGTCTTGTCATTATCGTACTAGATTCACCTGTTTGCACTCTCGTCTCTCTCTCTCTCTCTCTCTCTCTCTCTCTCTCTCTCTCTCTCTCTCTCTCTCTCTCTCCTTCTCACTCTTTTGCTTTCGTTCTATTTTTTTTTTTTCTATTGGGGACAGGAAAACGCAACTATGTATTATTTTCAATATCACAATCCAGTTTCCTCTATGTGTTCTGTGTGAATGACGAGAATAACGATGACAAAGCTAGGTCAAATGAAATTTCCAACCTGTCAGAATTTATGAGTAATTGCGAAACTCAGCTGGCAGTCGAGAGTACACGCATACTTTTAAGATTTGCTATTAATATATTGCTATATGTTAGAAGAGCATGCTGTCATTATGAGTATTAAGAGAAAAGAAAAAAACAAGTAGACATTTGGAAATTGTGTTCTTGTGTGATTTGTGCTTTTGTGTGTGTGTGTGTGTGTGTGTTAGTGTGTTTAAGAGAGTGTGAACGTTTCGGATCGTTAAAAGATCGTTTATTATTTTACTGACATTTACTTATATTTATTACCATTGTTTCACCACGTTTCACTGTTATTATACAACAGATGTGTTCCAAATGAATTAATAATTATTCAATGGGAATTACCATTCTATCTGTTATTCAATAATCAAGAAATTTCATTTAACGTTTTGAAAAAGAAGTATATATACTAGTATTTCTTTTCAAGAATATCAAGCTTATGATCATTATTCGACAATTTTAGAAATATTTAACAATGTTTATCTCTATATCGTCATAACTTTCTTTACTGTTAATATGCGACAACTGTTGCACATGAAAAAATTACGAATGATTTAACTCGATAAACATTCTTTTCGTTATTTTAAGATAAATGAAACTCAAACTTCCGGTTTAAGAAAGTAAAAGAATCACATTCGCGATAAAATAATCAATGATAATATAATCGAATAAAAAATACTGACGAATTTTTCACAATGAATAACAATTAATAACATAAAATTGAATAAAATATATTAACAAATGTTTCGTATATTTATTTCAGGATCATCTCCTAGCCGTTTAGCGACGAACAGAACAGTCGAAACAACGGAAGAAAGAATCGCCCCGGTTCCAGAATCACCAAAAGCCAAGGTATCGATGCTGCAACATTTTCAAATAATGCTATTATTAAAAATCAAAGCATTAGAATTTAAAAAAAAAAATAACAAAAAAACTCACTATAGCTGATAGGGGGGGGGGGAATGAAACAAAAATTAGGAAAAACTTTCGCTTTTCGTAACTTTTCTTTTGCCGACTTTATTTTCTTCATCTATTATATTTATTTTTCTTCTTCTTAATTAATATTCATTATTTGATATTCCGTAGTTGTTGTTATTATCATTATTATTATTATTATTATTATTATTATTATTATTATTATTATTATTATAATATTGTTGTTGTTGTTATTATTGTTATTGTTGCTCAGCAGCAGGCTTATGGAGCTCTCATTTTTAAAGCTTTCGATCAAAGCGTTTGTCAAAGATGCTACATTTTTTTTTTTCTATTCTATCCCCTTTTTTTCATCGAGCTTTTTAATCATTGAGCATGGGGTGCTTAAATTTTGCGAACAAATTTTTTAAAAAATTTATATATATATATATATATACTTATTCTTTTTTCTCGTTTTTATTTTTATATAACGATTAAAAAAATGTATATTCTTCAAATGAAATCGCAATATTTTAGCATATTCTGCGTTACACGTTCATTGCGAAATTCGTTGTAGAGACGCGATTCATTGTCATTCGTCATAACGATCATGAGCTAAAAAAAAGTATCCTAAAAATTCAAACACAATTTTACGTTTTAACGATACTCTGGAAAAGAATCATTGCTATTATACGCTGCTGCTTTTTTTTTTTTTTTTTTAAATATCGTAGCTTTCTTTTTCAATAATTATTATTTAAATAGAAATGTCATCTCTCTCCTAGGAGGAATAAAAAAAGGCGGAGGATATATTGTCACGTGAACCGAGATAAATTTTCAATGGCGATCGTTCCTTTCTGTTAATCAAATCTTCTTCTTCTACTTCTTCTTTTTTTATTTTATTTTCATTAAAAAGTTTCTTTTTTGTCTCATCACTTTATTTCCTCAATTTTTCCTATCTCACTTTTTGCCAGTTTCATTTTCTTCCCGTTTACTTTTACGTTTCTTCTTTTCATCTTCGTCCCTTGTTTTTTCCCCACTTCTCTCTTTCCATAAATTTTTGTCATTCTCATTTTGCGTTCTTGTTTTTCTCTGTTTTCTTTTTTTTTTTTTTTCTTTTTCTACTTTTCTTTAATTTACTTTTTTTTCTTTTTCATTTTCTTCCATTTGTTTTTCTCTCGTTCCAGTTTTTTTTTTGTTCTTTTCCCACATCCTTTCCTTGTACTTTCCCCGATCATCGTATCACTTTTTTTCGATCGATCGATCGTTTTACAAAAAGGCGCGCCATTCGTATTTCTGTTCTTACACCTTTTTCTCCTTCTTCTTCTTCTTATTTTTCTTGTACATCGGTGTTTCGCAATCAACTGCGTTCCGGCATTCGAAGAGGATCCTCTTAAGAATCTTCACGATAAATACACACATATATAGGTCATTGACTGGCGCACCTCGATGATGATGATGATGATGATACATCCGTCTCTCTCTCTCTCTCTCTCTCTTTGTTTCTTTTTTCTTCTCTTTCTCTTTTACTTCAGTTACCCGCAAAAGTTCCTTCGAAAGGAAAAAACAACACTACGCGTTTGTATATTGTGAAGTAAAATACAACATACGTTCCTCATCGTATGCAGTTTACCTTGACATCGACTCGCCAGATTCCTCCTGTAACCGTTGCAACAACAAAATACCATCAACCACGATGCACTTTTGCATAATTTGTCATTTATTTACCTCTTTTTCTCTCACGTTCGAACTATACATCGTCAACGGCACGATACAATTTCACGTGGCTCCCCGGTAGGGGGATAAATTGGAATTTCAGTTGTCAATGCAACGTTGAAATATTTGGTTTCGTATCGAAATTCCTTTTTTTTATATCCTTTCGTTTCAAATATCGGAATTAATATTTAACTTGCAATTGTTTGGTATTGCAATAATGAGTTTTTAAAAAATTGATTTAAGGATTTTAGGGGCCCCCAGGCAATTGCCCTTTTGCCCTCATAGGATAAGGCACCGTTGTTTGTACCTCTCAGAAATACGTCGTACATTTTAGATTTCTCTCCTTCTATCTTTCTTTGATCGTTAATGAGCAATCAAAGGCCGAGGTAACGCGATAAAAGACTATTAAAATAGGTACACTGTCGATCATCGTAAAACGATAATGAATAACTACTTTCGAAAATGTGCCAACGGGTTTTCTACCCAAACGAAAACACCGTACTTAACTTCATTTTGTCGATTCATTCTGCCCGCGTGTCGTCTCGTAATATTTCTTTAACATAAGAAAAAGAAACAATGATGAGTCTTCAACGGAACCGTTACCTTTATGCATGAGTTGCATAAAAATAATTATTCTATGTTAAAATAGCTAATATTTGTTATTTATATACGCGCTGGTAATTATGAAAGTGGACAAACTTAAACAATAGAATAAACATTAATTTTATTATCTATATTTGTATATGAAATTTTTGTTTTATATATAATATTTTTTTACTTACAATTAATTCACCTTCGTAATTACCACAAATCTTTTTCACCCGTTTGCGAGCTAATTCAAGTTCTTAGGTGAACAAAAATAATAATAATAATAATAGAAATAAATTGATTCTACGATTACACGTAAAAATATAACGATCATTTCTATTAAATAAATAAATAAATAAAGCAAAATTAAAAAAAGCTCGTAGAAATATATCGGATGATTCGAAATGAAAGAAAAATTGCACAAAAAAAGAAAAATATGTTTAATTATTATCATTTATTATTTCAAATAGAAAAACACATATCATATAGGAATTTATCCTCCGAACTGTACAACGCTTCGTGTATCGTTATCTTATCGGAATATGGAAAATGGGACATACATTGTTGCCTCGAAGGATTTATATAATTTTTACCGTTGGCCATTGTCAAAATGACTCATCGTTTCCTCGCAAAACGTGACTCTTCCATGTCCACGTTTTCTGTCCTCGTTATAATAATCGTAGTCGTCGTTGTCGTCGTCGTCTACGTCTTCGTTGTCGTTGTCGTTAATATTAACGTTATTTGTTGTTACCATTTTCTTGTCGTTGTTGTTTTATACAGGAAACAAATTTCAGTCTATCAAAAAAACCAAAAAAAGAAACAAAACTTACGAACGCGAATCGCGAGTGGTGGACCGGTGGACCATTCCATTCTTTCTATTGGAAACACGTGTTAACTCCTCTCTCACCGTTTATTTTTGTTCCCCAGGAGGAAAGCTTGGACTTAATGGGGCAATATAAACCTGAAATATTCTGCTAGAAGGTAATTCGCTTTGTCGTTTATTGTTTTGTTGCTTGTATCTTTATCCTTTTTTTCTTATTTTCTTTTTCCTTTATCTTTTTTTTCTTTTTTTTTTTTTTTATATTTGAGTGATTGTTTTGAGTTAATTCCTCTCGACGTCTAACAGGATCGTTCGTTTGTATGCTTTTATTTATTCTTATCTTTTTTCTTATTTTACCCTCTTTACTTTTTTCTCTTCTCTCNTTAATGGGGCAATATAAACCTGAAATATTCTGCTAGAAGGTAATTCGCTTTGTCGTTTATTGTTTTGTTGCTTGTATCTTTATCCTTTTTTTCTTTTTTTTTTTTTTTTTTTTTTTTTTTTTTTTTTTTTTTTTTTTTTTTTTTTTTTTTTTGGTATTTGTTTGTTGTAATTAGTTTTGGTTGTTTTTGGGGATATTATTCTTGCATGCTTTTATTTATTCTTATCTTTTTTCTTATTTTACCCTCTTTACTTTTTTCTCTTCTCTCTTTTTTTTTTTTTTTATATCTTCATTTTCTTTTTCATTGTGCTCTGATTCTGCATGACTTACCAATAACATTGCAAAATTAATCCCCATTTCCGTGTAACGTTCCATTACATCTTTCGCTTTTACACTTTACTTTTTTTTTTTTTTTTCTTTTCTTAAAATTATTTATTTGTTTTATTATACGATTAGGCTCAACGAGATTTTTTATTTGCTCATTTTCTATAAACTTTTTTTTACCTTATTAGAAAGGATTAAAAATTGAAATTAGGTCATGTTTGTATACACAATACACGTATATAATAATAATGAAAAAGTTTCTACCTTTCTCTCTCCCCGTCTTTATCTCTTTAGTCTATTTTATTTCCTTTTTCTGTTTTTGTTTTTTCTCGTTAAGTAAGCGAATGTAAAATGATTTACATGTTTACCTTTTAATTTTCTTTTTAATATAAAACCTGTATGTACATTATGTAATTAGAAATATCTCAATACCGTTTTCTGAAATGAATTATCGAATAGAATCGTTTGAATTTGTGAATACATGTAAATTATACTTTGTTTTCCCTATATTCAATTCTGTATTTACGTTTTGCATTTGCCAACGATGATTGAAAAATAATATTCTATGATATAAGAAATCTTTAATCAAAGAAATAATCGTACGAGATTTTAAATATACGCAAATCGTTAAGGATTTTGTTCTGTTAAATGAAATGATTTTTAACACTTTTAGTAAACTGCAAGTTTCAAAATGAAAGTAACATTTTATTTCATACGATATAAATTTACTTATGTATCACGTAGTACCACAGCATTATCCAGTAACTTTCAAACGATATACTAATATGGGTAGAGCCAAATTGACAGAACACCGATTGTTTTTAAATTCTTTACAATTGTATGGGTCCATCAAAAAACCATGGACTATATGCAAGCAGTAAAATTCAATGCTCAATATTCAATTGTATCTAAGAAAACAAAGAAAAACGTTTTATATGCATCCCTACATACCATTTCGTTTCATGTTAGATGGAAAAATGCATTTTTTATAGTTTAACATAAAAACAAGAAGTTACAGAAAAAATATATATGGGTGAGTTGAAAACTTGTGAGCCTAACACGAAGAGGGCTGAAAAGTTTTCAATTTACAACGAGAAGGGATGAAAAATTTTGAGCCTAATACGAGATAGGTTGAAAAGTTTTGAGCTTACTACGAAAACTGCTGATAAGTGTTTTTTAGCTTACCACGATGTGGAAAACTATAAATCTTGGAAAACTTTTCAGCCCTCTTCGTGTTAGGCTCAAAACTTTTCAACCCTTCGGTCGTTTATTAAACTCCAAAGTTTTCAGCCCACCCGTGTATAGTTTTTTTTTTTTTCTATAATTTCTCGTTCCTTTTTAATTAAACTGTACAAAATTTGTTTTTTCCATTTAACAAGAACTATTGGTATATAAGGAATGCATGTGAAACTTTTCCCTTGGCTTTCTTTGAAACAGTTAATTATTGAATCTTATTTCTTGCACATATAATATAATATATATTAAGTAATATAATGTAATATATATTACTTATTATATTATACTAAGTATCCTGATGGACTTCTACAAATGAATAAAATTGTAAAAAAAAATTATTGTCCTGTCAATTTGGCTCTCCCCTTTTATAAAATTAACCCGTTGATTACGTTGTTTAAATTCTGCCATCATATTTTCTCGAAGAAAATACTAGAGGACACATGATTACAAAAAAAAAAAAATATTAATAAATATTAACGTAAAATATACAAAAATTATATTATTTAGAATTATTACAAAATAAAAAGGTTTGTAAGAAATTAAAAAAAAAAAAAAAATGATAGATAAACGATCGAGAGACACGTTTTGGTTGGATTCTATCGGCACGATGGTACGCTATTCTATTTATACGTCGTTGGCTCGTGCGTGCGAAGGAAACGAAAAGAAAAGAAAATAAGAGGAAAGGGAAAGAAAGGAAAGGAAAGGAAAGGAAAAGAAATAAAAAAGAAAAGAAACAAAAGCTCTAAGGAAAGCCAAGAGGAACGCACGCGTCGATGAGAAGCGAATAGAAATCGGGCTTACGGTCACTACACTCTCTTCTCTTCTAGTCTCTTCTTCTTCTCCACTTGACTCGAGTAGTACCCACTACCATACGACGACACAACCAACCAACAATACTTATACAACGCGTCACGTATTTCTTTTATCGTTTTCCCGCCTTTCAGAACAATTTTTCAAACGAGAATAACAGAAAGAGAAGAAGAAAAAAGAAAAAAAACCAACAAAAATCGTTCCTGCGTACGTGCGTTAAAAAAATATTTTTTTCTTTGTTTTATATAGTGCTCGAATTTTCAAGAAAACGTACTTTATTGATCGATCGTAACGAGAAGTGTGTTGTTTTTCTTTTTTTTCTTTCGTTGGTGAATAAAATATTATACACAAAATAAATTAATATCATATTACAAAAAATAAAGGTATAACGAGAATATATAAATCAATTGGAAACCGAGTAAATAATATTTTTAATAATAAAATAATGTTAAAATGTATTTTTTTTAATTACAAATTTGCTGCAACGTGTTAAAGATTATTATGCATAATTGGTCAATTTCTAGCTTTAATATTAATTTCGTTATACAATCCTACTGGGTGTATATGACACTATGCATCAGTTTTTAACATACGATGCACAATTTAAAGAATAAAAAATCGTCGAATATATTGTTAATTAATAATACAGTAAGTAGACGCATTCATTGAAAAACTTTGATAATAACAATAATAATAATAATAATAATAATAATAAGTAAAAATAAGGCGAGTAGATAACTTGAATGAACATAAATTAACACGACTAGGGACAGTGTGTCGTAGTGGTTTTGTGCGGTATTAACGATAGTCCCCTAACAAGAGTCGGCAGATAAACTCGTTAACTCGTACTCGTCGAATTTGCATATGAGCTGGCGAGAAAAGGAGTAGCGAGCTAACTCCTCGACTCTATCCTCTTATCGTTTCTTTAACGTAAAAGAAGGTGTAACGAAATGGTAATGGAAATAAGTGGGCTTTTTCTCTCTTTCTTGCACTTTTATTCGTTCATAAGATATTTATTAACAAAATGAAAGAAAGAATTATACCATATATGCGTATTGGTATACGAAATAGTTAAGTATATACATATATAGGGTGAAATCAAAATCCTTTTTCTAAAAAAGTAACTCTAAACTATTTATTTTAACATTTTTATATATTAAGTGTCACCATTCGTTCAAATTTGTGTTAATTAGATTCAATACGCGACTCGCGTCGTTTAATTAATCGATTTATTTATGACGGAACACAAACGAGAATTGATTTCGAAATTCTCGAGTGATTATTTTATCAATTGTTGTAACCGATCCATATCTTGTAACTTTTGTACAGAAGCTATCTAGGTAAAGCAATTTTTATCTCACCCTGTATATAGACATATTGTAAATAGATTAGATATTCTGATTTTTGCTTTTTGAATACATTTATAAATGTTGTTATTCCTTATTGGAATTGATAGCATTAGTTTATTAGTGAGGAAAGTTGTATAAAATACTCCCTATATCTCCTCTCTCTCCTCTTTCTCTTCCCTCTCAGTCTGTAAGATTTATTCACAAGATGGTGGAAGGCATGATGCCAATATATGAATAGAAACGGAATAGTGTATAAAACATTGTACGTGTATACATTTTCCTACTTACTTCATCTATTCGATTAATAATACAATAATCAATATCGGTATCCCTCTTTGTATTTTTCTCTTTCTTTCTCTCCCTTGCTTTCTCTATCTCTCTCTCTTTCTAGAAAAACGTGATTAACTAGCGAGAAAAAAAAGGCAAATAATAAAAAGAAAATGAAGGGTAAATGAAAAAGGATGAAATTAATGGTTAAATTTTGGTGGTGATTTACAGGTGGGGTCGCGTCTGGGAATGCGTCGAGATCCGTGCGCGTCGTGCGGACTTCCGGTGTTCCTTGCGGAGAAGCTGGTGATCGGACACGCTGCTTACCATCGTACCTGCTTCCGTTGTGCCCGTTGTAGGCACCAATTGATGCCTGACAATTATTACGAGACCGAAGAGGGCCAGTATTGCTGCGAGACCTGTCCCGACGAGGAGAGAACCTTTTTGTCGACGTCGACCTCGTCGTCGTTGTCTTTATTGGCGAATCGTCGTTTAGACAATTTTAGCGACAAAAGTAACGGAGAACAAGAAGACGAAGAGGAGGAGGAGGAGGAGGAGGAGGAAGGAAAAGAAGAAGAAGAGGTAGAAGTTGAAGGAAAAGAGGTTGTTGTTGAACAGGTTGAAGAAGTCGAAGAAAAAGCGAAAATGGTGGACATAGTGGATAACCGAGTTTCCGGTTACGGCCACCGAAGGTCTCTCAATGACGAAGAAAAAGCTGAACGGAAAATGGTATTAGAATTAAAGGACGATGAGGAAGTCGTTCTTGCTAGGAAACGATCGGTAGACGCACAGATACCAGATTTGATATCGCAGACCTCACGAATGAGGCTCGACTTTATGGCGAGTCAATTATTCTCGGAGAAAAATATGGAGAACAGAGAGAATGTTAATGATGATGATGATGATGATGATGATGATGATGATGATAATGATAATGATAATGATAGAACTATGAAGAAGATATTTTCAGGAGAAAATAATGAAGAATTAAGGGAGGAAGATGATGATGAGAAGGAGGAGGAGAAAAAGAAGAAGAAGGAAGACCTTCGTACGGAGGAGGAATCGACGAATCTCGATGACCGACCTCGACCAAGATCGTCGAGTATCGTAGATACCAAGAATTCCAAAGAGGAAGCCAACCTGCTTCCAAAATCGGAGTCAATTATTATTACTCATTCGAATTGCTCAGCGACGACACCTTCGCAAGATGAAACGACGCTTTCGCTAAGCGATTCGAATAAAATTCAAATACCGTCCCCGCCTGTTAGAGCACACAGGAGGAACAATGTGCCAAAGGAGGAAATTGTTAAGAGTCCCATAAGTGAGAGTACCGAGTATAGGGATGATAGTAGAATCCAAGATTCTGTAGTTGATGAGTCTGTTGACAGCGTTATTTTCTTAACTGCTCACGGAAATGATCCCTCCACCAGTGAACAATATCCGGAAGAATTAAATCCTTTTAAAAGCGACGAAGAAAATGAGGAAGAATATCACAGTGTTTCGAATGCCGCTCAAGATATTAGCAAGATCTCGACGAATCCTTTTGACGATGATGTTGCTAATGAAGAGGATGATGAAGATAAAATAGAGAAAGAGGTGCTTCCTTTGCCAGCATCGAAACCAACTGTTTTACCAGCCAAACGGCGTTTGATTGCACCACAGATCAGTCTCAACCCGTTCTCCAGTGACGAGGAAGATGAACATGAAAGTGATACGGAAAACAAACGAGGACTCGTGGTACCTGGTACAGTACCTATACCTAAGCCACGTACCATCACGTATGTTATTCCTTTTTACATTTTAAATGATGTACTTCATTTTTTACGACACCTTAATTTATACAATAAAGTTTTATCCAATTCTTGTATTTTTCAAACTGTAGAAGTACAGCCGAGTTAGGATTGACTCTACGTAAATCGGAGCTAAATCGTAAAAGCGTTTATGCATCAAACAGTTCCATAACTAGTTCGGAATCAACCTCTACGCCAGGTGGAACGTATAGAAAGAAAAAACCAGCACCGTTGCCACCGACGGCCAAAGAATTGTTCCCTTCCCCCGGCTATCGCGTATGTTTTATTTCCTACTTATACTATATCCTTAGGATTGATTTTATTGTTTATTTTTCATTCGTACGTTCTCTATATCATGTTCTTTTTCTAACTATCAGAGCGTGTCTCCCCGTACTACACCACGAACACGAAAGGCGAAGCCAGCTCCTCCTCCACCTATAGCTACGAGCACTCCTAATGAATCAGTCAATGCTCCTCTGCTTCTTGAAGAATCATCGATAATTCAGGCCGATGAAATCGCCGATACTCGTGTTAATATGTGGGAAGATCAGAAAAATAACAAGGACGAAGCTAATAGAAATAGGCAGAGCTTGACTAGCATTTCTTGCGTAGAAAGTTCACAATTTAAATCTTATCCGGATAAGAGTGTTCAAGGAAAGTGGAAGAGAAAGAAGGGTCCGGCGCCACCGCGTCCAACACCACATCGAAGAAAAGTATACACATCCTTCTAGTTTCTCAACTAAAATTCAACTTTTTCATTTCTTATTTTTGATTTTTAACAAAATGATCATTTCAATATTGTCCCTTTAATTTTATATTTGATATTTTTATTTTAGATCAAAGTTATGTCAATGAAAGATGTCAAATTAGAATTGGATGAAATAGAATTACAGCAGCAAGGGTTAGAAAGACAGGGTGTACGTTTGGAACAATTAATTAGAGATAAATGTGAAACTGGGCCTCGAGCCGATGGTAAATTTGAAAATAAAATTAAAAATTTGGGTTTATCACTCCATTAACAATTTGATGACAAACAAAATCATTCTTTTAGAATCTTCTCTCAGTATGGATGTCGAAGAATTAATTTTGGAATTATTTGCTTTGGTAAATGAAAAGAACGAATTATTCAGGAGGCAGGCCGAATTAATGTTACTTCGTAGGCAACAAAGATTGGAAGAGGAGCATGCTGATGTTGAATATCAAATACGTTGTCTTATGTGCCAACCGGAAGCTACAAAAACCGATTTTGATAAACAGAGAGAAGAAGCTTTAATACAAAGGTTTATATGAATGATTTTTAGATTAAATATCATCAATTTTATGATGATGTATGAAATAAACAAATAAATTTGTTCATCAGGTTGGTAGAAATCGTAGAAAGGCGAAACGAAATAGTAGAATGTTTAGAAATGGATCGTAAAAGAGCAGTTGAGGAAGATAAAAGTATTAACAAACATATGGGATTATTTGCTGGTAAGTATAATGATAACAATTTTTAAAGAATAAATCAAATATTAGTGTAAAATAAATATTTTGTAGAAAAGATGAAAAATGATAATTGTTCGTTCATGTTTCTATACAGCTAGAAACAAAAGCGACGCTACCAATAGTAACAATGATTATTCTCCTAATTCGACTAAAACGAAAAAAAGTAAGATAAAGGAGAAAATCAAAGAGAAGAAGTTTAAAAAATTATCTAAAAAAGATGCCGATAAGGACGTGGATGAGACTGAAGTGAAACTCAAACGCCATAACAAGCGGAAATGGTTTTGAGTTTATTTACAAATATTAACTGTTAAATATTACTAGCTATATTAAAAAATAGCAAATAAGTCAGTTATCGTTTAATACTTTTATAAATATTTTTAACGCAAGATTTGTTATTTATATAAATAGGAAAGATTACCATTAAAAAAACACTAGGAGTAAATCTAACTAATGGTTTAATAAAAAATGAATATATATATTTCTTACTTGATCGCTATGATAAGAAGACGAACGTAATATTCGAGCGTTAAAATATTTTCTCGTACACACTTTCATTCGATTTGATTGCAATTTTTTTTATATACCTTCAGTATCTTTACAGGTGCATGATTCGATTCGATTGAAATTGTTTGTTCTGGTATGTCACATTCCAGGTAGGTAAGATCATGCTTTCCTGTAAAGAAAATTATTATTAATAATAAAACGAAACTTTCTCAATTTGTAACATTTATTATAATTTATTACTAAAACTTACCTAATTGATCGAGAAATTTTTTTACAGTGTCTTCGTTACGAATAGTCGCGGCAATGATGGCATAATTATTAGACGTTAAGAAACTATTTAATCCAATAATTAATGAATAAAACGAAGTGCTTTCGTAAAGAATATCCGCGCCTAAGATGACGTCGTAAACTGTATGATCTTCCTTTGTATAATTTTCTATATCTTCCCATTTCAAATCTATTACTTTAACATCCGAATGATTATATTTGATGTGTAACTGCGTCCTATCATTTAACGTACAAATTTCATTAGATACTTTGTCTTGCAATACGGGTAGTAAATTCAATCTCACATTTTCACAAAGAATATCTAAAACACTTTCATGGCAATCTGAAAATACATATTGCTTGGGCGAACAAGCATTGATAATACTCAAACCAGTTAATCCAACTCCACATCCAAGTTCTAAGATATTTTTCCCACTAAATTGATTCCTATTTTTATAAGACCATTCTGCCAGATGTAAAGCACCCTATATGTTTGTAATATATTATTTGTTATATATATGCATATAAACATTTAATATATAATTTTAAATAATTTATATTAAATGCACCTGCCAAACGCATAAACCAGTTGTCCCTTTGGATACGATATTTATACTTTCTTTTAATGTTATAAATTTTAAATCACCATGTTTTTGTAAAAAGTGACGATAATGCAAATCCTTTCCAGGAAACAAAATGAAATTACAATACAAAGAATAAACGTCATCGTCAATCTCCTCACCATTTGAATCTAACTGTAAAAGCAATTAAAAAAAAAAATAGAATAACGCTAGGATCAAATAATAATTGTTTTCAAACATAAAAAGTATAAATTTATACCTCATCTATTAATAACTTTGTAAATGCTCTCTGATAGGAATATTTAACAGGATATCGTTTAATCAAAATATGATTCACTGTATTGTCCAGAATTTTCTTTTGAACGTCAATACTAATTACTTTTTCTTTTTCTTTCAATTTCTGGAACTGAAGAAAATAGCATAAGAATTATCTGACATTTTGACTTGAGATGAAAAATAATCATCTCTTTCTACCCACCACTTGTACGAGATTATTTATTGGAGCACAACAAAAAAATAATTTCTTTAAATCAAGAATACAGTCATCCATATTATTATCGTTTAAAACTAATTGAACGTGAATATATGGGTTAGAATATACAACATATATTTAAAAGTATTTTATTGATTAAACCTTTTTTGCTTTAGTATTCGTACACCATTTTAATTCATTTTTTTATTATTATTACAATGTTACTAATTACTATTATAAATTATATTACTAATTTTAAACACTAATTATTCTCTTCGTTTTAGAAACTACAAATTATAAAATTAAATGGATCAAAATATCATATGATTTCTTACAGAAGGACCACGAAATACTGAAAATAGAGAAATCATGGAAATATTTTCTAACTTCGTGCGACGGAAGTCATACTTCAGCCATTTTTTATTTTTATTTTTTTTTTGTAATCAACCATTTCCTCTGAAAACACAATAATTCGATATGTATAAATTATTTTATTGCAAAAATGTTTTCTCTACGTATAATATTAACATTTAATCGATTATTTGAGAGTTTACAATTTATCCAAAGCGCAAATATTTCGAATTTGCCGCGAAAAATATTGACGTATCAAAACGGTGGAGCGTATCGATATGGCGAAACATAACCTTCACTTCCGTCGCATACCACCTTAATAAATGCGTCCTCCCACTCCTTTGATATTTAGATTTTACGTTACTACGTAGAAAAGAGTAGTCTTCCATCTATAACAACACGAAGGAGAGAAAAGAACAAGATTTTGACAGTTGACAGATGTTTCTGTTAAAAGATAAATACATATTTCGTTTTTAAATCAAGCCTATCAAAATTCTTCAAATTATCGGTTAGAAAAGATTTTAAATAAAATTGATTTTTTTTCGACATTAACAATTTAGCGATGTAAAACAAATCCGTAAGCCGGTAAGAAGCATTGGCAATGCTTTTACCGCTGTTACGTTTCAGAATCTTCGTTGATCCAGCTATGTGTTACTGTTAAAGTTAGCTCGAAGGTACGTTATCATCAAATGTCAACTATTCATTATCATTTGTAATTTATGAACTTACGATATATGAGTTTGTTTTCGATGTAATCATATTTCTTGTTTTTCTCTAATTTTTTCTCAATTTCTTTTATAAAAAAAATACATTTTGATATCGTTATTGTATCAAACTTTTGTGCCAATAACATTATCATTTTCTTTCTCGATAAAAAAATGTTAATACTTTTCAAAAATTATAATCATTAATTGATAAGAGTTATTGCTTCTGAAATGTTATGTTTCAAATGATAAATTTAGAGTAACAATGTCCTCTTTAATAATACGAATAAATATAATTAACTCTTATAATTGAGAAATAATGTAATTTCCTATATTATTTATCATTGTAATTCAACAGGTTCATTACTATTCAACAATGGCATCGGCTACCGAACAGCAGCAGCAGCAACAACAGCAGACCACCCTGGAGTTTTATCAGGCGATGGCTGATTTTAAAAATATGTTTCCACAAATGGACGATGATGTAATCGAAGTAAGAATGTACATTTCAACGTACATACATTATAATGAATTGACCTATTTTGTTTATAATAAAATGTTTTTCTTAGGCTGTGCTAAGATCCAATCAAGGTGCCGTAGATACAACAATTGACCAATTGTTATCTATGAGTACAGACAACGAGAATGAAAAAATAAGAAGCGAATTAGAACAAAGTGAAGAATTTCCTAACATTACCAAATCTTCCAAATCGGATTCTAATAAATCATTAAAACATCTTCATAAATGGCAACCTCCATTATTAGGACCATTACCGGATACATTTCTTAGACTTCCTCAGCAATTATCGAAGGATACCTTAGACGGGGTATATTCTCAAGAAAATTCAATGTTGGAGGACGAAAGAATTGCCATGTTTCTCCAAGATGAAGAATTTATGGCGCAGCTACGTTGGAACGAAGACTTTCTTTCTACTTTAGAAAATGGTAATATAAAATGTACAAATGATTTATCTTACCATTTCGATTATAATTTCTAATATCTTTGCAGTACTGTCTATTATTTTATTTCTTTACAGATTCAAAGTTACAAGGTACTAGTTTGGAGAAGTGTAATAATCAAAGCGGCCATGATGATGAGGATTTGTTTAAAGAAAGATTAAGAAATATGGGTAAAGGTACGTTGAATATTATCAAATTAATACTTTAGAACATAATCTAACGTATCTTTTCAGTATCGCGTCGTAAGTTCGCCCAACTTACAAAAGTATTCACACGTAGCAAGAAACGAGGAGGACGACAATTATTACCTCCGACAGCATCGTGTGATGATCTTCTAGATCCGGAAGAATCGTCTAGACCGCAATCTTAAAAGTCATATAACTTAAAAACATAATACTTCTTGAGAAAAAACAAAATTATTTCATTATAGCTTGCTAGTTGCCACCCAAAAGACAAGCGTATACATAACTAACATTTGAGATATATAAATACATATATCTTTCAATAAATAATATTAAACTACAGTTATATTTGCAGGTGATCTGTATAGTATAACTTATGCAATAGGTTTAGTTTTAATTTACGAGAAAATAATAGATATACGATGATCAATTCTCGCGTAGGATAATTAAATTTAAATGTGAAATATATCACACTCGCGAAGATCATAGAATAACGCTAATTAAAAGAAGATTACATAGTAGTATCGTAAAGTAATGAATTAATTTTAAATTTATCCAGTTGAATACGCATAATACTAACAATAGTTATTAAAATAGTACACTATGGTACACACATTGATGATAACAATAATGATAGATGAATTACGTAAACGAGGAGATTTGTAGCGTTACGATAATGAAAATTTTTAAAACAAAATTATTAAATTTAAGATCCTATTTTTAGTTTTGGTAAACATTGTACCATATTATTTATAATAATGGATATAAATAATATTTCAAAAAGAAGACTTAATATTAGAAAAATGATCTGATTGATTTAAAAAGTAAATCAATTTTTGAAACCTAGATTGTTTTATATGAAATAAGAATCTTCTGTTTATACAAGTTTATACAAGTTTTATTTATATGAAAATTAGTAGAAAGGTTACAATATTGAAAATACTTTCTCTAATTATTTTAACTTGTATTTATTATATTTTTTATTGTGGCTTTTAATGTCTCTTCAAAATACGGACATTATGAACAATATCACTCGATATACAAGATAGAACGTCAGATATTATTGATACCATATATTGAAAATGATCATTTTATATCCATTTAATCGCGCGTTACATTGAAATAGTCATACGTTAATACTATTTTTTGGGAAACAAAAGGAAAATATGATGAATTGGTTGTGACTCGTAGTCATAATTCTTGTTTACGTTATATTATTACAAGAATGATAAAAAGCTAGTTAGGAATCTCCAAATGTAATATAGTCTAGTCATACAATCTAGCCACCATCTACATAATGACTATTACGGAGTGATACTGATAAATGTAGTATGTTTATATAAGCTAATATACATTACAAATTAAAAGATATCTTGGCATCTGTTAGAAAAAACACAAAAATAAATTGAATGTGATGCTGATTTGATGAATATTAATTTAAAAAAACAAACAAGCAAGCTAAGCCTTTGATTGTATGTGATAAAGAAATGAAAAAAGGGAAAAAAAAAGAATGAAAGAAGAATTATATAATGTATGGTATGTACACATTACTTGTGTAGATAAATGATAGTGATGCAATGCCGATAATGCTAATTCATTTAAACCTATAATGCTAATCAATACCTTGACTTTATTTGTTATATGAAATAATCTAGATGCTCTGAGAAAAAAAAAATATATATATATATATATCATATAGTTATTTTAAAAAGATGAATAGTAAAGGATTATACAAAATTCAAATATAGTTTGAAATAAAGTTTGAAAATTTTATGAAATAGATTGTTATAATACAGTGGCTGCTTATAAGGTTTTATTTAACTAAATATATAAAATATGAAAGAGAGAGTTAAACTTAACAATCAAAACTTAAGACTAATTGTCATCTTATTTTCTTTTAAAGAAACAGAGTAAAATCGATTTTAGAAATATTTCAAGTATTTCAATTGCAACAAATAACTTCACTATGAGTCCGGTTGTTTAAAGAACACCCTTGCACCAGAAAGGCTATAATACAATAACTGAAATTCAGCACTTCTTTCTCCTAAACGTTTCATAGTTAGTGCCCTGGTTTGTTGCAACTTTTCATCGCCACGATCGTCTTTATTTTCAGCGTTGATATGATTTTCAACAGTTTCAAACCAATGCAACGCATCTAATTCGGCGCTTTGATCAAGAAGTGCATTTATATATGCCACTCCCATTGCAAAACCGTCATCTGTAAAAGCTCCACCAGTTTGATTTCTTTTAAACATCTTTTCTTTATTTGATACCGCATTGTCGACGAAACTCAATGTCAACGGTGGTACAATAGCGTAGAATCTTTGCAAATGATGCCATTTAGGATCTCGAAAAGTGGATACGAATACATCAACGAGTAATTTAAAATAATGCATGCCTTCCGTAAAATTGTGAACCAAGTTTCCAATGTCATCCTCCAAACGTTTAGCCGCAGCCTGCGTTGTTTCGTTATAATTTAAATTCTTACACATCGTTTCAAAGGACATATTCGAACGAATATCCGGTAGAAACGAAACCGCGTTTGAGCTAGCATGTAATCCACCAGATCTAATCAATCGTACGTATCCAAGAGCATTTCCAATATGAGTTATCAATTGACGAAATTGATCCAAGTAACTTAATCCATCGGGAGTCATTCCCAATTTTCTTATTCCTTTTTGAAATTTTTCTGCTCTCTCGTAGGTGTATGGTATGGCTCCACTTTCTCGTTGAGATTTGATAAATCTTATATCTCGCATCAATCTGGATTTAATTTGTTCATCGAACATAAATTGCGTAAATGTTTGCAATTTAACACTAAGAAATTGATAGACAAAATTGACGGTAGTACTCATAATACCAGTTCCGTGAGTTCTTATAGAATTGGCTATATGACGAATACCGATGGTATTTAAATGTTTATTGTTACTCGTGTGTTCTATAAATGTTTGCGTATTCAAATTGTATAAATACTTGGATACAAAGACATGGATATTTCTCATAATTTCCAAAGCATCTACACCTTGCTCCAAAGTTTGCGTAGGCAAATGATTTTGTACAGTATCGAGATTTAATTTGTACTTAGCCAGAGCATGCATAGTTCTATAAGTTTTCCAATCATGCAATGCCACTGTCGTGAGATTATAAAACATATCATCTAGATAATGTTCGACAAACCTTTTAGCATATATCATAGTATCAACTAAAGGTAATGGCAATGAATGTACTATTCTTCCACCATCTTTAACACCCTCCAAAATCGGAATACGGAAATCCAATTCCAAGTGTGCATATACGTGAAGTCGTAGGCTTGTTTCAATTTCACGACAAGCTGGTTCTAATACCGTTTTAAGTAAATCTTCTCTTAAATCTTTAATTAGTTGTTCATTCGTGTCAGATAATTCTTCTTGATCTATAACGTTATCAAATGCACCAAAAAAATTTGCCAGATGACTGATGTTGATATTTTCTTGAATAATAGAAGAAAGATATGCGGGTATCATTTTCCTATGATGAAACAATACCGAATAATCGCAAAGTTCATCAACATTGTCTTGAAGTTCTGCAAAGATATCATAATTATCTAACAAAAATTTGAGTTTTATTATATCCTCATCTTTGAAAGTTTCCGTCAATTGACTGGCACACGCAAGTGCACATCTGACTATTAATCTTCCATCGGCGCTAATAGGGCCACTCATTAGGCGTATACTTAGTCCTATTAACGATAATGCATCAAGTCTTTCTTTGCTATAGCCTCTATCTTTTTGAATCAAGCCTTTTCTAGCTGTTACGAGTATGACTAAAATATAATAACTGAGATATTGTAAGACTTGATCTTGTGATCGCACCACAACTGGACCCAATATATAAAACCATGTTTGAAGAGATTTCTGTATTTCTATAAGTTTACAAATATGTTTAACCGTGTTACGATTCATAGGTTTGGCCAGATTAGCGTGCAGATTAGTTATAAAAGATATAATTTCTTTAATTTGTCCAAATAACGTTATTATATCAGTAAGTAATATACGCTTGTCTCCTATGTCAGAAATTTGAAGACTACCTTTCTTTAAAATGTTCTGCATCTCTAAGCACCACGTCATAGCTTTATTTATTAAAACATTAATGGTAACAGATAATTTTTGTGTTCTGTTTAAAAGAATTTTTGTACCTATTTGTGAACTAACAGCACTTCCAACTTCCTTTGGTAAGAATTCATGTAAAAATTTACTGGGTATCCAAATGATATTTCTAAATAATGTTACAGCGTAAAACTTTTTGTTAGTTTCGTTTATCCGCTTAACTAATTTCTTATCACAGATTCCAAATAATTTAGTTACTACGACGACACCGACGTTAGCTCTAATCCAATTTTTATTCAATGCAGCATTGTCGTTAGATTTACTCTCGACGTCTGACATCAAGTTTTTCAAATAATTAACAATTTGATCGTTCATAATCAGACCTTTATTTACATCCATTACATATTCGAGTGCTTTAAAAAACACAGTTTTCCCCAACAACTGTTCCTTCAAATCTTTGAGCAATTTATCAAGCATATTAAGTTTAGTTTCAGATATTTCAAACTGTTTCATATTACACCTTACGAAAGATATATTCATCTTGTACTTAGTACAATAACCCGATATCCACGGGTGCGCATCGATAATTTCGTCAAATATTACAAGAAGTACAAACAAATCGATGAAGTGTTCTATCAAAGCAGGCAAATATATCTCATGGGATCCTCTGGCCAAACTGCATAGCTGTTGCGTAGTTAATTGTAAAACTGTCATTATTCTATTTACAAAAGTTGATAAAGATTGAAGATCTGATAAAAAGCTAGCAGCGTTTTTTAGTTCGTTGTCCAGACTCTTTTCGCTTAGCGCAAAGAGTTTAGCATAGAAAGTATTAGCTTCTTTTTTTAGCAGTCTTATTTCTCTACATGTTCCTGCAACAGCAGCTAGTAGCTTAGACAAATCTTTGCTTTCCATTTCTACCAATGATATAATGCTGACATCTTCGACAGTTTGATAGACAAGTCTAATAGGACCTTCCATAAAATATTCCAATGTCGAATCATTTAACCAAAATCTATCGGCCAGTGTTTCAAAAAATTGTCCATACTTTCGTAATAGCATGGAGCCGGCAGCTTTGTATATGGTTTCATCTTTTTTCGAATTCCACGATGACGATTCAATCATCATTAGTTACAAAATTGTTTATTACTATTACAAATTTAAATATAAATCTATATCATTCGACTAAATACATTAATTATACTATATACTATTCTTTTTCTTTTAATTGTACACTTTTTTTACATACTTTGACACATAACAACACAGTTTTGACACATTACTACAAACAGTATTGCCAACTAATACAAACTTCAATTTAATCAAACACTTTCTTCCAAAAATACAGGTTTAGGGTTAAAATAAAACTTATCGCGTACATGAATATGTGTCTTACAATAAAAATGTGAAATTCTAGAAGACATAGATGTAAGTATTAAGTTAACATAGTTTTTCTTTATCTTATTAGACTTAAATCATTTTTCCAGTTATAAATTTATTTATTTAAATATAAATTCATTACAAACACGATATAATTTTAATATGAAATTTCGATAGGCGCAAATTTCCAATTTGGAATTTAAAAATTGAAATTCTTATTAGCCGATCACGTGATCGATATTATGTTATTTCATAAGTAATTGAATCGACTATAATAATAAATAAATTGATTGTAATATTATTTTCTTTTTCACATATGATCTTCGCGATTGATTGATCATTGGAGCACTCTGATTGGTTGTTGCAACCCCTCAAATTTACTTCACGCTGAAAATAATACAGACGTATATGTACGTTTATCGGTTAGTAGAAAAAATTTTATAACTTTTTATTTCTTACTGTCAAAGTGAAATGTTTATTTTACGAATATTATTCTATATTATTCGTATGTCTTAATAAAATCAACATGCAGATAGAAAGGTATATGTTTTACTAATATTATAACCTGTAGGTTAACCTACATTGGCATAACTTAAATTTTCCTCTAACATCTGTCAATTTATCGATGTTTTGTTTAAGTTTTTTATAAAATACGTTTCTATATAATTTAAAATTTAATTATATTGCATGTGTGGATATTATTTTTATTAAATATAACCAAAATTGTTGTTACAGATGTAAATACAAATACAGTGAGATAGGAAGGAGCTATATTTATTTCATCCATTAAAAGAAAAACATAAATAAAAGACTGATAAGAAAATATTGAATGTATTGAAAAGCCTTTATACTAAATTATTCAAATTTAGATTTAAAAAGTGCTTAGTGATGATATTTTAATGATAATATGGAGAAAACGTCCATAGGAATTTTATGGAAAGCTTTTATAAGAGGTTCCAATGAATCTCGTGAAATATTACCAGAAAAAAACAATTACGACTTAAATTTTCAAGGTGACGAAGCACGATTAGCTTACGAAGAAATAATCAAACAAGAGGGTGAAATAATTGCGACGAAAAAACCTACATCTCTAAGACTGAAAAATAGTAATGCACAGAGCATCTTGCATACAAAATCGCTATTGGATTCGGTTCAACAGAAAAAAACTCATGCGACTGATAATACAGTCATAAAAGTTACGATCAATGCCATATTGAAAGCAGTGGAACAGAAGGATTTAAAATTTTTACAGAAACATATTACAGTGGAGAATGTTAATGTATCGGACGACTTTGGTTGGACTCCTCTAATGTCGGCTGCTTATTGCGGTCATTTAGAAGTGATTGAATTTTTGTTACAATTAGGGGCGAACAGAAGAATAAAAGAAAAGTCAGGTCTTACAGCGGCGCAATTAGCTTTGAAAAGAAATCATTTGAATATAGTTGCTTTGCTGAGGAAGAAACATGATCTAACAAATATTAAAACTCCAACGGATAAATTAGAATTAACAGAAATATTGAAAAATTCTAAGGAAAGCATATGTAACGACGAGGATAATGTCAAAGACAAATTGCAAGAAAATACGCATTTTTATTGCGATGTATGTAAAAGAAATTTTCGAGAGACGACGGTGAAAAAGCACGAAGCTTCTACTTTACATATTTTTAATACCAAACCAAAACTGCCAAATGCAATATACGGTATATCGAAACAAAATAAAGGTTATCAAATGCTTTTAAATACTGGTTGGGATGAGGAAGGGGGACTTGGGCCATCCGGTAAAGGAATTAAATATCCAATTAAAACGACACTTAAAATGGATCGCAAAGGTTTAGGACAACCTGGCGAAGTAGAATCTAGAATAACACATTTTATGCCCGGTGATACCAATGCAGTTAAAAATGTTAGAATTTATAAGCAAAAACCATTGAAAAAGAGAGACAGAGAAAAGTTACTTAACAGAGAAGCTAGAAAAGAAAGAGCGCTTCGTATTGCATTGTCTTAATGTTTAAATTGCTTTTTACAATTTCAATAATCTTTATGTGAAACCTAAGACTGAATAGAAACAATGTATAAATTGTCATAAATACCGCAAGTTCATACTATTTCTTTCTGCTTACATGTTAGTATTTTTTTACTTAGGTTTCCGGTTATTCAATTATATTAATTTCTTTTTATCTATCTAGGTGATACAATATGAACAAAAAAAGGCTACAATGTTTGAAACAGTATCGAGAAGAGAAGCGAGTAAAGAAATAATTGTTAGTTTGTCAAGAATAAATGTCTAACTGTAAAATAACATATTGAATATATAGGAGATCAAGGTTGCAAAAGGAAGAAGAACGCGAAAAATGAGAATAATTAAATCGTTTTTACTTGATATTTTGAAGCGCTTCAATTGCGTAAGATCATATAATATAATTTATAAAATATTTACATAATATATTTTATTAAATTTTATAATTGTTATACCTTACATTTCAGATTAAAAAGATGTAATATTCAAATTAATATTCAATAAAGTGAAATATAAATAAATATCAAATTAATATGATGATAGAAAAAAAGAATATAGAATTATTGAAATTATAATAATTAAAATAAGGCTGCTTTGCGTTTATATTTAGGAATATAAATTCTGAAATATCAATAATAACGATATATATAATTGCGATTGGTATGCACTCTAGTGAGAACTAGACAAATAAGTATTTTGTCCACTTATAGAATTCTCGCCATACAACTACGTTGGTTTATACGAGGGGTATATCGATGTGAGGTTATATGAAAACAATTTAAATAGTTCAACTTGTAATAAATACAATTATGGTGTTATATCAAATTGCTTATAAAGTAATATTTTAATAATTACAATGACCAAATGTAATTAAATTTAATTTATCAAACTTTTTTACATCAATTTCTTAAAGAAAGAATTAATACAAAAATGACAACACGAGAAATATTAACAATTCAATTAGGCCATTATTCCAACTTTATTGGGACCCATTGGTGGAATCTTCAGGTATTATTACAATTTTCTAAACTTTCATCTTATTTCTAAATTAAAAATATTTCATCAATGTTTTACTTATGTTCGTATATTTTTTTAGGAAACCAATTTTTCTTATGATCCTAATAATCCTTCCGAAATAAATCATGATATATTATACAGAGAAGGAGAAAACTTCAAGGTAAAGAAACAGAACAATTTTAAAGGAATAACATAATTTGCTACTCTTTATTCAAAATGAAATATATAAATTCGATTATTGTTTATTTGGTTGTTTAGAAACAAGTAACGTTTTGTCCCAGGCTTTTATTAGTGGATTTGAAAGGAACAATGGGTTACTTAAAAGAAAGTGGAACTTTGTATGATATTCCACAACACGAAGAATTATCTTCATTATTATGGGATGAACAAAACATAGAAATAAAAGAAGAAAATCCATGTTCTAAACCAGACTTCATAGAAGGTTTAGATAAATCAGTAGAAGCAGCACAATTGGAAGAAATTGATTTAGAAAATTCAGTAAACACATGGGTTGACTACTTGGTGCCTAGATTTCATTCGAGAACAGTTAACACTATAAAAGAATACGAATATAATTCTAGCGATCATCAGTTTGATATTTATACATATGGTAGAAATTTATGGAACAAGGAACAATTTTCAGATGATTTCACTGATAAAATACGAGCTTATGTAGAAGAATGCGATTTAATGCAAGGCTTTCAAGTAAGTTTAAAATGTATATTATGTAATAGTAATTACAAAAACATAGATTAAGTATTATATTATTATATAAAAAAAACAGGTACTGGTTGACTCAACAGATGGATTTTCTGGGCTTGGTGTCTCGTGTATTCAACATTTACGAGACGAATACGGCAAAAGTATTATAACATTTCCGTCTATCGATGGTCGAAACACCGATTCATCTACATCAGACATAATTAAAGCAATTAACATAGCATTATGTTGGCAACAGCTAGAAGAACACTCATCGCTCTTTAGTCCTCTTTGTTGTGGGCAAAGTGGTTGGCCCCAAATAGGCATTCCTCGAAACTTTGACAACTTAAATTACCAATTAGAACTTAAATATCATACCAGTTCGATATTAGCAACTGCATTGGATACATTGAGTTTAAGATACAGACGTAAAGAATATGCGAATGTAGTTTTATCCGATTTATGCGCTGATCTCTCTTATAATGGGAAGGCGGTAATAACTAGTTTAAGTTTACCATTTCCAATGGCGGTAAAACGAGATTTGATCGATGTATTAGACGATTATGAAGGTTCTATATTGACAAGTTTAACACCTAGTTGTGATATATCAATAGATAAAAATATGCAAAGCATAGCATTGCGAGGAATACCGGAAGATAGATTGAAAAGACCGATGGACAAGGCTAAGAAACAAATGTCCAAACCTGCATACAGATGTTCGACCGTACACGAAATGATGACGTGTTATTTAGCTTATATATATCAATCATCGGCAACGTATTTGTCGACCATAGAATCGAGTCTCAAAATAAAACAACCTTATCCGAAAATTTTCAACAATAACGTTACGGAAACCGGAGATATCGCGGGATGGCCAGTCGGAGAAGGTAAATCCAAAATATTTTAACAAAAAAACGTATGCATTATTGTTCTACAACATTACTTTTTTTTCTGTAGAAGTACGATCAGTCCCAGTAATGGCTGGATTACACACTGGAAAAAATCTTGGATCGATGTTTGAACTTCTGCATAATCAATTAATGAGAGTACGAAGTATTAACAGGTTTCATGCATTTATCGACTCCGGTCTTGATGTAAATGAATTTCATGATTGTTGCAATTATTTGTTGGATCGTAAAGAAGCCTATGAAGATCATTATATTTAAGGCGTTTAATAAAATCGCTAATTTTGTATATTTATATTTAATACATAAGTAATACACCTATAATATTTAATTTTCATCATTTTTTAAAAACCGAACAACAAAACATGTTGTTTTTATCGTAAAAACGAGTCCTTTCGTTAAAACACTCGTATATGGGCATACGTATATACAGAATCTCGTAATGCGTTATCTTAAATATATCTTAAAATATGATCCTCTATAACAAATCGACCCCAGTGAAGATGGGAGTGGCAAGACACACCCTAGTAAGGCTATATAATACCCTATCGAACATCCCAGTACGTAAAAGTCCACTAACAACTTCTTCTTCAGTCACGTTAAAATACATCGCAGAAAAAGCTTCGTTCGTTGGATTTTTTCAAGAAAGTTACCACTTTCTTACTTCGTTCGTTTAGTTTTTCATTTGTTCTTTGAAATACTTGACAAGAGAATAAATTTCAAAAGCAAAACTATGGGGAATAAGGTAGCCACGTTCTCCGAAGACCAATTGGAAGATTATCAAGATTGTACATTTTTTACGCGCAAAGAAATTTTAAGGTAACCCTGCTCTAATCATTTTTATCACATTTACATATTTTTCTTATTTTTTTCTAGGATATTTAAACGTTTCCGAGAGATGGGTGATCCTGGAATGGTCCCACGTACGATGACGTCACAGGAAGCATCAACTTTACGCTTACCACTGTCTTGTCTTGCGCGTATTCCCGAACTCAAGGTTCGTATTAAATATATTCGTGCTATTAAAAACGAATTTATCCGGTACAATAACAAGAAGTTGTAAAACCAGTTATTTTTTACCTTCCTCCTTTTTTTTTTTTGTTCTTTCTCTCTTTAGGAAAATCCATTTAGAGAACGAATTTCTGAAGTGTTCACAAAAAGTAATAGAAGGCAACAATCAGAAGACACCGAAGGTATTTGTTTCGAAGATTTCCTCGAGATGATGTCTGTCTTCTCGGAGCAGGCACCGCGGGATCTGAAGGTCTTTTACGCCTTTAAGATTTACGGTACGGCCAAGTACATGAACCGGACTAACGAAAGGACAGACGGATCGTGAGAGTACTTCGAGGTCGATGTCGTTGTTCTTGCCAACTTGAAATGAAACAAATGCTTTCTTAACATTCAGTTACCAAACCGGATTTCATAGAATTTTAATATCAAATCTAGGTTTTTCAAATGACTCATAATAAAGATCGTGACGTAATCAAAATCGTATTTATTTCGTACATATTTTCAAGGACAACGACATCTATATAATTATAATGATCGAGTAGAAATAAATGATAAATATGTAATAATAAATCCAACAAAGTTTTAATTTTCTCCGATAGATTTCGACGAGGATGGTGTGCTGGGTGTCGGTGATTTAGAACGCACCTGTCGACAACTTGTTCAAAGTGGTCTAACTAGCGAAGAAGTAGACACTGTGTGTCAAAAAGTTTTAGAGGAAAGTGACATTGATGGCGATGGTGCTCTCTCTTATCTTGATTTTGAACACGTAGTGACTAGAGCACCAGATTTCATCTCGACATTTCATATAAGAATATAAATCTTATCTCGTTTGATCAAGGAAGAAAAAAACACAAGAAGAAGAAGAAATAAAAGTAGTTCGAGTTAAGGAAACTGATTAAATAGCAAGTAGTAGTAGTAGTAGTACACTGATTAAACGCTTTTAACGAGCAGCAAGAATAAAGACGCGTTCGTTTATAATTAATGGCGGCGAAAAAGCATCCTGGCTGGCAAAACATCGGCCAGTGAACACAGTGAACGTTATTTCGCAAACTCATGGGATAATTATTAGCTTGGTATAAGAGTCTGTACCAAAGAGATACTGCTATGTACCCTGTTACACGTTACAGGCATACTTTCTTGCACGGGTTCTCCGCGAGTCGCCCCTGTTGAGCAACAACGAGCAATGCTGGGTATAAGTAAGCAGGCCATTCATTCCTCCTTTATACGAGTATCGAAGACCAAGAAGGAAATCTTATATAGGGTTTAACGATTTTCAACAAAATTATGCGATAGCAGGGGGGGAGGGGGGAGGGGGGGGAGGGGGTTTCAAGATAGAAAATATTATTTTACAATTATACATTTGATCGATTATCATATAGAAATAAAACGATAAATTTGATTGGTGAAATGAATCAAGACGAGATAGAAAGAGAAATTTTGATCAATCCGGTTCTCCGAGTCTCTCTCAACGACTCAGAAGAGATAGTTGGAGCGTTCGGGAGCATCGAGAAGAAGGAATCGCGTACACGAGGGAAGGAGAAGCAAGCAAGCCGTTGTCGTCCCTTTCGATCGTGTTCTCTCTTTCTCTCTCTTTTCTTTCTCCTTCTCCAGTCGCTTCTGGTGCTGTGGCGGGGTCGGTCGTCTCAAAAAGCGGTCGAAATCGGAGATACCACCCTGTGGCACGGCCGGTTATAGTCGGCCGCACGGTAACTAACCGAGTCTCGAGACCAAGGCCATCCGGTCACTTCTCGTCCTCTCCACCAGTCTTGCTGTCGGAAGGCCCCTTTCCCCGTAGAAGCTTGCCTCATGAGGAGGAGCAGGAGCCGCTGTTTCAACATTTTCTCTCCTTCTTTATTTCTTTCTTTTCAAATATACATAGTACATGATATATATATATATATATATACTTCTTTGAAAATGATCTTTTAGTTTTACTTGCTAATTTCATTGTTATATCTAACTTTAATCTTATTCCATGCAATGATAATAGTCAAGAAGATTAAATAAACTCGGTAAGTGTTCTCTCTCTCTTTCTCTCTCTCTTTCTCTCTCTCTCTCTCTCTCTCTCTCTCTTAGTATCTGTTGGTCGTCGAGCCAACCGGCTTCCATGGCATGCTTCTATGCATTCTTTGGTCTCCTCGACGTGGCTCGTCTCGACAAGTCCAGAGCCCTCGGGGGCGGGCAAAGAGAGAGAGAAAGAAGAGAGAGTAGAGGGAGAGGAAACAGACGAGATGAGAAGTCAGAGAGAAGAGGAATGAGAAGGCAAAGATCGCGGGTGGACGACGAGCAGAAAAAGGGAGAGGTGCTGGACTCCAGCCGATGGAAGAGGGAGCTCAAGAAGTGGCGGAGGCCACAGATTTGAACCTGACTTTTACGTCGCGATCCTTACAGCTACAACTACAGACCCCAGCTAAGGCCCTGGCGTGGGCGATCTCTTCTCCTTCAGGGAAGAAAAAGAACAAGAGAAATATATGTATATGTATATACATATAACATATATATAGAGAGAGAGAAATCTCTGGAACCTTCACAAGGGCCTTAACCTATACCTCTGTCATTGACACCTTTAAGGAACAAGATTTTTCATTATTCTACATTATTTTTTTTCATCAAAGAAGAATTCGAACATTTCTGTTAACATTACTACACCGCTTAAGACATATCGTATAATTATATCCTATATGAAAGATTATCGATAATTAAATCGAGTCTCCTCGAGTAGAGAATTATCTTTCGAAGGATTTTGAACTTTTCCAAACCGGACTTGAAATATTTTTGTATCTCTATATCTTACTAATATACACACACACATATGTACGGACGCCCGCCTGTCCGCGCGCGCTCGCGACCGTAATATATGCGTGCGCGTGCTTATAAAAGATATAAAAGTGTATTCGCAAAGAGAGAGAGAAAGAGAGAGAGAGAGAAATAAAGAAAGAAAGAAAGAAAGAAAGAGGGAAAGCCGGTATTCGGATTTAACGCGAGTACATCAGCACTTAAGGCTCGAAGGAAACGTTGGAGGCGAATTCTTCGATAAATCATACCGGCGCCGGATGTATTATTTATTAGTTTAAATGCGGAGAAGAGTGATCGCCGCTTCGAAATTATCGAAGCGATTTGATCACTCGCGGTCTATACGAGCCTTGGCTGGTGATCTTGAATAGACTACATCAGAGAATGTACGCGTTAATAAAGATCCGGGTCAGATAGAGGAACGACAAAAATTCTCTCTCGTTTCTATGCAAATCGTAGGAGGAAGGAGAGAACATTAGTCTATCGTGATACCTCTATATCTATCGTTATATGTATTTGGCATAGTATATATATATATACGTGTGGAAGTACGCATGCGCGAAAAGATCCATTTACAATGACGTACAAATTCGATGGAACGAACGAGGCCGTAGCTCGATTTCACCGGACTCGCTTTACAGTTATACCACTTTGAACTAAGCAGCTCTTTTATCGGCCGATCTAAAATGCAGACAGAGAGTAAAAAAGAAAGAAAGAAAGAGAAAGATAGAGACTCTTTATAACCCTATCGGATTACGTTAACCTGCCGATCTTCGATTTAATCTATCGTCCAAAAACGGATATACTTCGTGCGTGACGCCGATCGTGAGAGTCGCATTGTTTGAAATAAATTAAGCTTATCCCTCCCGCGATGTCATCTAAGACTAACGGACCGTAAATGTATTCTCCTTTTACGTTATACGACAATTTTATTTTCATATATCTTTTCAGAAAAAATAAAAAATGATCCACGAGAAAGTGAGGTTGGAATATTTCCTTCCGCCATCTTGTTTTTTCTTTTTTTTTGTTCTTTCGGAAAGGGAGAGGGAAAAGTCAAGAAAACTTTCTTCATTTTTTATCGGTAAAAAATATAATCGAGATAGAAAGAAGTTGAGACAATTCTCTTGGTCGGCGCTTTTGAATGAAAAGAGAAAAACGTATTAGAGGAGGAGAGGACAATTTTCTTGATTATCTATCTCGCAAAAACATCGAAGAAAGAAAGGTTAAGATAATTTTCTTGATCGTCAGTTTCGAAAAAAACGTATTAGTGAAAGAGAGGTTAGAACAATTTCCTTGATCAATCTCTCTCTCTTTCCCTCTCTCAAAAGAAAAGATTCGAGGAGATGGTTAAGATAATTTTCTTGATCATTTGTTCGGTAAAAAAGAAAGAAAATAAAATAAAAGAAAATATCGAAGAAAGAAAGGTTAGCATCATTTTCTTGATCGTTTATCTGGAAGAAAAAAATATATATTCGAGTATGAGAAGTTAAAGAAAATTGTTTTGATCTGCCTGTAACCTTTAGCTGAATAGTTTCCTTGCTTTCTTTAACGATTATTATCAGAGACCTGTCTTATTACTCCTATTTGATTTTTGAATTACCAATTGCGTTGGTTGCAAGGTTGCATAGTCGAAATAATATTGGCACTCTTGCGACCACATATCGTGGTGGTTCATAAGGAGGCGAGAACGTTTATACGAAGAGAACCGTCTACCAAAGAGGGGGAGGAAGGGTTCCAAGGAGTCGGTTGGCCAACGGAATGTGGCTTGACCGGCCGGCCATCCCCCGTCTTCCTCTCCCGTGGACCCATCGAGAAAGAGTGGAAAAAGGAGAGAAGAAAAAGACCGACCAACAGAGAGGGAGAGAGAAAAAAAGATGATCGAGGAAGGGAAAGGAAGAGAAAGAAAAGAAGACAGAGAAAGAGGGTTCAATGGTGGACAGAAAAGGATGCAGATACGCGACTGGCCCAACCGCTTTCGGCTCCCTAATGGTCCCCATTGGGGTTGCTCGAATATTCCTTTGCTATCTCGGACATCTTAGCCACAGGATTCGTAATCCACGAGGGCACCATTTTTAACAGACTCTTTGAAATCTACCTGAACACTTACAGGTAAATCTTCTACTTCTATAGTTCTCTATTATACCGAATATCATTCTTGGGGAAGATTCAACAGTATACACGGTTTCAACATTTTTCATCTTCATCGTTAAACAAATAATCGTATTCGATGATTACGAGTAGAGAGAATTTGTGGAAGCAATCATTTTTCTTCGTAGCCTTGTAAAGTGGTCGAATTCTGTGTAAACTAATCGTTGTTCATATGACATGTATGTAAATACGTAACGCAGTGTACATACGCAGGTAGGATCGTATCGAACAAAGTGGCTTAACGTGTAAGCATCGTCTTTCTCGGGGCATTATAAAATGCTTAGCAGCAGCTTTCAGTATTAAAGTAAAATACATCGACAAAATAAAGTGCCATTAGATTCGTACGTACACGTTATTTCCATTCACGAGTTTACTTTTTCTCTATTATGCGTTTTAAACAGAATGTAATACAGTTGGGGTGAAGAGAAAGAAAGGGTGGGAAGGGAAAGAGGGGGTTGCTTCGTGTTCCTGTAGAGATAGGTTAAGTGTAACGATTATCGACAAGAAGCAAGTTTTACCTTGCATGCTGAATTCCGTAATATACCTTACAAGATCGATGCATAATTATGCATGCCTTAGGCTAAAAGTTCTCTTCTCATCCAAGAATATCGCAGTGGCGCGTGGATGCGTACCTTCGATGGGTATTCAAAATTCATCGAATCGTTTCGCACCTTCCTATCGAGCCTACGGGTCAATACGTAAACGAACTAATTCAGTATTCTTTCAACCAAGTACGTATGCATATGTTGTTGTGATTATCGTTTATGTTATTATCAAATATAAATTTTCAGTATTAAAGTCAGTACGTGGTAATTGTCTTGGTCCATACACGTGTATTTGCTAATTGTGTCTGTCAATACCACGTAATGAACGTTACTTGGTAATTTTTCAAGTAATTATCTTGTTACTGTTATACGTGTAGTAGATGTAAGCATACACTTACAAACGTATATACTTTTTATTATAGATCGTGATAAGACAAATATCTAAGAGACTATAATAAATGATCGTCCGAATCGACAAAAAAGAAAATCCAAGTTGCACAAGTTGTTGGCGAACAAACGTAACTCGATATCGAATCATTGTTTCCTTTTAGTTTTCATGATTAAGATGAATTGACGGAATGATCGAGCGATCGCGAGAAAAGGTCTTTTTTTCTGGAAAAGGCCTCTGAAACTATGCCGGTAATCAAAGCAGTTTCGCAACTGGTCGTACCTGGTAAATCAGCTTTCTGCTCGAGTACCACCTAAATTTATTCCACGAACGTTCCGTGCATTCGAAAGGCGCCGGGTTGTCCGCGGAATATTACGCGATTTCCACATTTTCGGTGAGGATTTTGTCCTTCCTTCCATTTGGGCGCGTATTCGTTCGCTTTCGCATCCAAACGAAATACAACAATTTAGATATATTAGAATTGGCAACGTGAAAAAACTTTCTTATTGCTTACCACTGAGAGGGAATTTTCTCTTCTTATTTTTTTTTTGTTCTTTTCAACATGTTTGACTTCGACCAATGAATTCACTCGCTAATTAGATTTCAGAGTATACGTTCGTATGGTCGATAATTTCGTGCTTAATATTATTAATATTTTCAACCAAAATATGTGCGAAATTTGATTGGATAGGCCTAATAGAAAAAGAAAAATAAAACATTTCTCGTCTTATTGCGTCCAAGTTCTCAATGGTCTTAATTAGCAAAACATTTGTCCATTATGCCCAATGCTATTCGAGATTCGTAATAAGCGCTTAGGCAAGTTACAAGCACGAGGATTAATTATTGAAGATAACCGACGCTGATAGGAGGCGCTGTTGCGTTTCTTCGTTCCTCTCTTTCTCTCTTTCTTCTGTTACCTTTTTTTTTTTAATTGTTCCATCCAATTACGGTCCCTTTACCGAGACAAACTGAAATCTACCGGAGGGCAGTAAGAAGAATGGGACAGTCGAGCTGATTTAACGAGACATCGTGGATCGCTTCGAGTGACGGTAGATGGCGGTGTTTTAATCGATTTAACATACCTCCTTTCAAATGCGCAATCGGTTTCTTTTATTCTTTTCACTTTTTTCATTAGCATAATAATAAAATAGAAAAGCTATCAACGAAAAAATCCCCAAAAAAAACTATACGATTACGATTAGAAGATAATAAGAAAATATATAACAAAGTTTATAGGTTAACAGTTTGAATGAAAGATTTAGAGTCAATTTTCTATGTCGAGTTAACAGGAAATAGACTGGTCTTGCAGATGAAAAAAGTTAAAGCCGGCTGCAAATAACTCATCCGATCTGTACTCAAACCGTTTTAACGGCCGCATCTAGATTTTTCTACAACGATGAAAATAAGAACGAAAGGGGAATCGAGTTAGGTGGTAGGAACGAACGAACGAACGAACGAACGAACGAATGAAGGTGGACGTTGAAAGAGAGAGAGAGAGAGAGAGACGCACCGGAAGATTGTGCGTAAAACTAAAGCGAATACCGGTTACCGTTTGTGGTAGAGAAACGTAGTAGAAGAAGGGAGAGAAGAAACGAAACGTCGAGGGTCCAGAAGTAAAGAGACATGAAAGGCGTAGAAGAAAACGGAAGAAGAAGAAGAAGAAGAAGAAGAAGAAGAAGAAGTAGAGGACGAAGAAGAAGCCCAAGAAGAGTATGAAGAAGAAGAAGAAGGGGAGGTAAAGTAAGATGGAGGAGATGAAGAAGGAAGTTATGTTCTCTATCTTCGTCTTTCTCTTTTGGATCGGCAAGGAGGAGGTCCAGAGCAGGCTCCAGATCTGCATAACCGGTATATACACTAAGAGAACTTAGAGTACCTCGAGGCAGCATCGAGCGTGTCCTCGAGTCGTCGCGAGTACGCTATATCGTTTGGCTCGTCCTTAACTTGGAAGAAGTATAGAAGGATCTCGATGCGAAAAGAAAAAAGAAAGAAAGAGAGAAAGAGAGGTGAGGTGAGAGGTGGAGAAAGGAGGCTGGCCATTCGTGTAGAGTGCCTTCGAGAAAGAGCACGCGTGCTGTGCTGTGCTGTGTTCAACCTCGCAAACTGGTAAAGAGAAAAGCGTAGGCGAGAGTACGCCGAGAGACCGATGACATCATCTTAATATTCTCTCTCTCTCTCTTTCTTTCTTTCTGTTTCGCTTATACGAGTAGGTATATATACTGTATACCTCTATACACTCGTCGACTTTGAGAATCTTCAACCAACGAATATCTTCTATATGTAGATTCTTTTTCTTTCTTTCTCTTTCTTTCTTTCTCTCGACTTCTAGCTTGGCTCCTGAATCTATGCGGATGCTGGGGGAAGGAGCTGTGAGATCTCGAACGAGTCTCTCTTTTTCTCTCTCTCTCTCTCTCTCTCTTTGATATGTGTATGAGCAACGAAAAGACTCAAAGAGAAAGTCTCTGTTCTCTCTCTCTCTCTCTTTCTCTCTCTCTATATATATATATATATATCTTTTTTTCTATCTCATGTACAACGGAAAAGTTCGATATTAGATTTTTATGTTCTCCATTTGAAGTCGCACATCTCTACACGCTTTATATATAAATGTATTATATGTATTTATAAGTATAAGTATACTTACTAAGCACACGCATCGTATTATTATAGTCATCAAACCGGAAATGATTATAGTCTACGATTAAGTACGCCGCGCGACGTAGTCACGGTTTATAAACTACGATGAGATCGTAGCTCGCAGCTTTCGCCGGTGGTCATTTGGATTACGAGATTTCTTCGTGTTCGGTATTACATTTATATATAGTAATAGTACCTACGGCTCGTGGAGACTTCGATACTCGAATCGCCGCAACCGCAATGTCGGCCTCTCATCCGTGCAACATCCTCGACCGCCATTACTATGGCATGGCGGCACGGCGCCACGATTCTCCATGAATTCGCGAGCCGCGAACTAGAGAAACTGATCGTTCAATAAAATCCAAATTGCCTATTACCAACTTTTTTCTACTCCCCTATTTATTTGTTTTTTCTTTAGTGTTTTTCTTTTTTTTTCTTTTTCTTTTTTCTTTTTTCTTTTTTTTTTGTAATACTTTTTATACCAATACCATTCAAAGTTTATCTCTTTTATGACTTTATTACCTCTCGTTTCTTTATCTCTTAAAGATCCTCGAGTTAAAAGAAGATAGAGCTGTTTTCTCGATCCCAGTTATTAGACTTTCAAATTTCTGGCCACGTGGAAATGGAGAAGTTCCAAAACAACAATTTCTTTGTCGGCTATCCGATATACTAAAATTATACCCCGTGAAATCTGAATTTTTGATATCCCAATCCGCCGTCCCTGATCAAACTTTTATTTTAGATATACGTTGAAGTTATATAAGATTGTGGTTATGTTCGATTACATCGACGTTAAGTGATTTCGAAAGTTCGAACCGAAAGAAGTATGGGATCGATGTGAAAAGAATAATTGGCCGGTAGATAATCGTAACATTGTTATAAATTATACAAGAATTTATTCTATACTTTTGTTATATAAATACAGATAATTATACTACGATGTATTTAAAGGAAGAAAAAGAATACATTTACGAGACATTAATAAATTATTTTTAATCTATCTGAATTTCTGACAATTTCGTTCTTAAAAATTTGTTTATAAATTTAGGCGCATAGTCAAAAGAGAAACGGATGAACAGAATCCCGAAAGAAGGTTCGTCCCTCCAAATCCAAACCTGTGCCAGGTCTTTTACGAATAAGGGACGAGACATCCATAAACTTGGACCTCAACGCTCACGGGGGTTCCCGATGGATTTTTCTTTTTAACGGAACAGGCAGGTGCAAAGCGATTTCTATAGTTCTTTTCGTCAGTAACGGCCATGTAAGCCCTTCTTATGGTATTTCTTTCAATCGAATATATCCGTTTTCCCTTTCTTTCAATTTTCTTCTTTTCCTTTTCTTTTTCTTCCTTCTTCTACTTCTTCTTCTTCTTCTTCTTCTTCTTCTTTCCTCTCCTTTTATTTCTTCATCTTTTTAAATAAACAGCGTTAACTTGTGGTGCATCAATAAAACTAGCTTTTATTCTAAATTCGTTTAGCGAATTCGATTCTCCTCCTTGTCCCGACCACTTTTTATCCACGTCTAGTTTCGAGGAATGACGTTAAATCACGAATCACGACTTATCGGGATTTTGTTCGAAGATTAAACGACTGTACAATTTTTTTGCTCCTTTTTTTTCCTTTGCAAGAGAATGTATTCGTGTCTCGAAAACGAGATGTGATTTGGTTAAGATTAAAAACGATACGAACAATTTGGAAGTTAGGATATGATTTCTTTTTGTTTTTCTTTCGTTTACGAGTTAACGAGACTCGTGTCGTTACGGTTGTCATATCTATTTATTGTAATATCTCATGGTTTTCTTTGAATACTTATAAAAGGTAAGAAAATATAGGAATAATCGATTAACATCGCTACTTCTATTCGAATCACTTTCTTCTGGGCTACGCGTTTCTACTGCATAAATCTCGGCACGTTCTTCCGCGTCGTTGTAACGAATAAGAATCAGGAGATTGGATTTTACGAAACGGCATTTAAAGCTTCGAGAATTAACTGTTTTTCAGTTAACAAATAATTCAAGGAGTGTGTAATCAAAGAAAAAATTATTTCAATCCAAAAACAATTTGATCAATTTAGCTAAGAAATTATTTGATCTGTCGATTAACTAAAAACGCGCGTAATCTTTGTTTGTTTTGTTTTTTTCTTTCTTTTTTTGTTGAATGAAAGAAAGAATGAGAAATATTAAAAATAATGTTAAGTAAGATGTGGGCATAAGGAAAAGAAAGAAAAATAACGCAGCAGAGCAAGGACGAGGCACATCCGGCGGAAGTCGAAGGGCGTCAACTCGTGACGCCAGACACAAGGATTTAGCTTTGTACCTGGATGGTGGCAGGTGAACTACGAGAAAGAGAGAAGGATATATAACTGTACCCTTCGTAGGGACTACCTTCCAATTCGAACGACGAATTTCAACAGATTTTTCATTCTATTAAATAATTTAACATTTTCTCTTTGTTAGATGTGAGACGATAAGAGGAAACTCGTTGTACATTTTTAAATCACCGTACGATGACTTTTCTTGGTAATCAAATATATTTTCCTTCTTATTCTACGAAAAGAAAATATTTCTTATGATTTTCTTTGAATTCGATAAACAAGAAGAAATATGCGCGCGTCGTCGTAAAAATGTTATAAGAACGAAGCGGATGATAAAAAAAAAAAAGTATGGAAATATGAAAATTCGCGGCGTATTTTGTTGCTTACGGATTTCTCGCGTGAGTCATGAAAACGATGTTCGAGTTCGACCTTCGAGGTCCTGGAACACACGAGCCGAACCGATACGCATGCGAAATTTCATTCACGTAAGCGTCACATAGACTCCCTTAAAGTTAAAATAACATTCCACGAATAAGGCACGAACGAGCCGAGACGTTGCCTGGACGAAATTTGCACAGAGTCCGTTGGTGTTTGTATGTATTTAACTATACTTATATACGTGTATCTCGGAATTCTCAGGCTGGGCCTTACCTGGACTGAGAATGGATTGGATAAATAGAAGGAAAGACGAATGCCACGTGCATTCGAATTTGTAATGGCGTCTAAAGATGACGATTCTCGAAGATTCACGATCGAATCCCTGCTATCATTTTATTTGGGAATTTTCGAAGTGGAAATAACTGATCGTAAGAGAATTTTTTTACGTGATTTCACCAACAAATTGTGACCCATGACTCATAATTATTCGATCGGAATGAAGAATTCCACCTGAAGATTCACGGAAAACCAAATGTCGTTTGAAAATGTATAAAGAAAGGGACAACCGATTGGAAAAATACTTTAGAAATAATTAAACTCTAAATTGATGATTCATGAATCATAATGATTGTATTAGAATCAATATGACCAGAACTAACGATCCATGTAAATCACCTTTTCATCGTGTACAAATGTTTTTCCAAATAAAAAAAAGTAACAATTTAATCGAACAACGAGAAACGTGGCAACCCACGTAAGAAATGATGCTTATGCATCGTCCGATCATGCACGTATTTTCTTTCCCACATACTGGAAATGGATGACACGTCTCTCTCCACCTTTCAAGGAACTTCCCAGGACTCCCTTTCGAACGAACCTCGACTGGCGGCTTCGTAACCGATTTTACGCGGCTGGAAGGTAGGCGTCAACTTTACTCGCCAATTTTATTGCTCTCGTAAAATGACTCCTCTTTCGTAATGTTTCTCACATCGATAATAAACTTTTGATGTCCTCTGTCTAACGTTTCCTAACTAATTTTTTTCCTCCCCTCTTCAAATGTAATTATTAATATTTAATAAAAACATAATAAAATAAAATAAATGAAAAAGAAAAAAAGAGATGAATGTAACGGAGTCGGAAAAGTTTCGAGCCACGGATAAATGATTCACCGACATCAAAGAACACGCATTCTTTGGCAATTAACGAGCATGAGAGACTCTCGGGTCGCGTGTCGCAATTTTTCTGCGGTTTGCTCGATGCATCCGGGTTGAAATATCGTTCAACGAGATTCTGGATGTATATCAAAAGGATACAAGCATAAATTCTAATATTTTCCTACAAACGTAAACGATCTTGTATTCAAAAATTGAAAAGAAGGACAATTTAACATTTGCAACTTTGATTCGTCGAGTCGTGAAAGCCGTTTTCTACTCTTCTCTCTCTCTCTCTCTCTCTCTCTCTCTTAAGCAATAGACATTGGGATTCCCAAGAAGAAATAATCGAGATCGTTCGATCAAAGAAATCGAAGAAAGAACGAAAAAAGGAGTGGGAGAGAGAGAGAGAGAGAGAGAGAGAGAGAAAAAAAAGAAAAAAAATAGAAGAAGAAAGAGTAAAAGGCAAGCTCGTTAAACGCAACTCCTCATCGGCGAATCTCGAAGATTTACGAGCATGATCATGAGGATTAACGAAAGCAAGCAAGCAAGCAAGCAGACAGGCAAGCAAAGGAGAGGAAGAAACTCCAAGATTTTCCACCTTTCATTCTCAGGCAATCTCTTGAGGTAAGGTAAAAGGGAACGACGAACGATCGAATTCTCTGGAAGAATCCTACTGGTCCTTCGATACGCAAGGTGCAGCAACAACAGCACACGTTTCTTTCCAACAGAGAAAGATTCGAACCGAGGGGGTAGGGACGACAGAGAAAAGTCCCTTTTATCTCTCTCCCTTTCCCTTGGAATATAGAAAAGAAAAAAAAGGAGAAAAAGAAAAAGAAAAAGAAAAAGAAGAAGGCCGTACCATTCTCGTCGTCGTCGTCGTCGTCTTCGTCTTCGTAGTCGTCGTAGTCGTGACGTCGGCGATTTTCTTCGAAAAATAAGAGGACACAGTGTCTACGTTGGTATATAGCCACGAGGCCGAGCCTTCACCTCGATCACCCTACATACAGGGTGAGATAAAAGTCGCTTTCCCCATAGATTCGTTTATGTAAGTAATTTGTTAAGTGTAATTTATTTATAGCTTACAGTTATACAAACAGCTGATATTTTAGTCTAGTCTTTTATACGTTTATACTATGACAACGATATCGCTGTTAAATATTTTTCTTATCGTTCATCTTATCATAAATCTCACGTTAAACAAGGAAGAACGAATTTTGGTATGTTTCGATACTACTATAAACATAAAAATACAGAATTTTGTAATAACTTCATTTCAAGCTAAGTTTCCAGAAATTTGACCATCAACAAGGCGAGCTAGTCGAAATTTGAAGAAACAGTTTGAGGAAACAGGATAGACAAACCACGTAGCCGGAAAGCCCAGCAATTGTTAGAACCGAAGAGAACATTACTTATCTTGTCGCTCAGATTTGTGTTTGAGGATTACTCATTTTATTTGAAGAAGCTTGTTTTAGCTTCTTTAGGATCCGAAAAGGAAAGCTTTTAGACAAACATCCAAAAATAAATCATTTCCTTGTATTTATTTTGTGAAAAGCGACTTTTATCTCACCCTGTATATTATATATATACATACAGATATATACATATATATAAAAGTGTATGTAAGAGTAGGTAGAAGAGACGTATATACCTGAGGTATAAGTTGCAAAGAAGAAAGAAAGAAAGAAAGAAAGAGAGAGAAGAAGGGGGAAGAGAGGGGAAGGCGCGAGAGATCGGTAGAAGAGGGGTCATTGGTTGTTCGCTCAGCGTATGGGAATCGTTATGGACCGACTATAGTCGTTGGAATGCGTCCTTTTTTTCCTTTTTGTGTCTCCCCGGTATACCTGGCGGCGGCGGCGGTGGCGGCGGTGGCGGCCGATCTCGGTTCGTGTCGGCGTCGGCGAACCTCTTGCGGGCAATCCTGTCGGCCGGCGACCGGTAGAACCACCGACTACTTTTATGCTATGTGTTCATATATGTATGTGTATGTGTGTTTGTGTGTGTCTGTAGATATATATATACCTGTTGTGTGTAGAAGATGGTGGATTCTACGAGAAGGTAGAAGAAGAGACGGGGGAGGAGTGTAGGAGAAACGGAGGAGCAATGCGCGAGCGCAACGCGAGAGAATACGAAGATTCACGAACCGGCAATAGTCCCAACTCGCGCCAACTTCTCAAAGAAAATGGGGAAAAAGACATTGTGAAAATTAGAAAAAAAATACATTTTTATTTTCTGCGAGATGAGATCTACTACTACTGGTCTGTCTATGGAATTCGATGTAATTTATTAACGAGAGAATAGAATAAGCTTGAACATTCTGCAAAAATGTAACCCTTTTTTCGCGTGTGCCTATAATTCTCGGTATTTGGTTAACAGAGAAAAAGTTGATACGGTTTGTTGAGGAGATTTGAAAAAAGAAGGAAGGTGAAAAAAAATTCAAAGAAAAAAAGAATAGAACAAAACGACAAAGAAGATTCCGTAAAACGGGCAACAAGCGAAACCGAATTCACAGCGTGGCGAGAAAAAGAGGGACGATGTGTCTGTGTGTTTGTGTGCGAGGAGAGGTAGAAACGTAGGTAGTAGAAGGACAGGTACGACGAGACGTAGTTTGCGCGCCTGCACACGCTGCTTCTCCGGGGAACACAGAAAGAGAGAGGGAGAGAAAAAGTGAAAGAGCAAAAGAGAGGGAAGACTTTTTCTTTCTCGTGGTAGAACCGTCGACGGTTTAGATGATGTCACGGCCCGTCGAGATTTGAACGAGCCAATGAGCGAGCTCGATCCAAACGATGCTTGCGCAGTAGTAGGGAAGAAACCTGTCGATTGGTGGGGGTCTCTGCTTGACTGGAGAGTAGGGAGATTCGCGAAAGGTGCGTGCGGCCCCGGACGTGGGGCGCGGGGCCAGTTGATCAGTGAGTGCGGTAGTGATCTCATCTCGTACCGCGCCAGGTGTAAACTCTTCTTCTTCTTCTTCTTCTTCTTCTTCTTCTTCTTCTTCTTCTCCTCCTCCTCCTTCTCTTAACTTCCTTCTCTTCTTTCTTTTCCTTCTTCCTTATTCTCTTCAACTCTTCATTCGAATCCAAGTAAAACTCTCTCATTCTCTGTGCCTTTGCCCGAAAAGGAAGAAAGAAACCTGGCTAAAGGACTTTAACGATCTAACCAAAAAGGTATGGATCATCGAAAATCTTTCTTATTTCGCAACTCTAATTTCTTCTTCGTTTCTATTATACGTAAGTTAAAACATTTTATTTAATCATGTAACTTATTAATCCTATTTAATCCGAATATTTCATTCAGCATCATTTCGATAGAAATTTGGGATGGAAACTAATCATTTTATTGGGGAATTTGATTTGAAATTTTAAATATTCATTTTGTAAGTAGGAAAAGAAAAAGACTTGGAACATTCTCGAGGTCTCTTTGATCAAGACGAAGCACAAGGTCGCGCCATCCACGCGAGAGGAATTTGCTTTGCATTTTTTTTTTTATAATCTGCTTTTTTCTCTCTCTCTCTCTCTCTCTCTCTCTCTCCCTTTCTCTCTCTTTCTCTCTTTAATTATGGTAGCTTTGAATAACATATAATTTTGTGTTCCCATTTTATTTTTAGATTTATATTTATAGATATTAATTAAATTTTGTATAAAGAAAGAAAAGAGAAAAGTTACGAAAATTTCGACGAAACGTTCGACGAAAAATCGCATTAGATAACTGTCCTTATCGACCGAGATTAGAAATTTCCGTTGACATTTTTCTACAAGATAAAAGATGCGATTCAACGATTCCTCGCGGTTGTAAGAGATTAAATTAGTCGCGTTTATCTCTCATGATCGATATCTTTGATTTTGTACTATTTCTCATATCCTTTATTATATTTCTTTTTCTTCTTGATTTTTTTCTTCTGTTTCTCAATTTTTCGGTTAAATTTTTGATAAATAATTTTACGAACACGTTTAAACCAAGAATCCCGGTACCAGGAACGATGAAGTAGTATTCTCATTATCTCGACATTGATTCCATGCCGTTCTCGCCAACTCGGCATAATGTTCGCACGCTCTCTCGGTTTGATCTTCAAACAATTTAAATTTATTTCTTTCTTTCGTCATACTCGCTTCTTCTACCTTCAAATTCTCCTCTCTTACATTTATATATATTATAATTATTTTCAATAACCACGCAAATTGTTAACGTGTACAGAAATGTTTGAAAAAGAAGGAAAAGACATGGTAGAAGAAAAAGAGAAAAAAAGGAAAACAAATTCAATCTTAGAACGAACGGTTAGCATTCACAGATGACTATTAGTCATCGCCAAGTTCTAATCCACGGCTAATTTGCGAGTCGAGTATAGCTTACAAATATATTTTGAGTCACGTTCGTATTATGAATACGTTTATTAGTTGGTAACACTAATCGATGAACCTAACCGCTTACTTACGTTTCCATTTATTTATGTATGTACATCGAAATTCACACGGTTAAGACGTCGTATTAAAATAAAGTACACCTGACTTATTCGCGTATATCTTGGATTCGTTTTCTCATGAAAGAGTCGGAAGGAACCTCCACTCAAACAGGATGGACAAAGCCAACCGTTTCGCTACGGTCCTGGCTACTTACTTACTTACTTGCTTGCTTGCTTACTTACTTACTTACTTACTATACACGCATACTCGTACATCCGATATATACACGCTCATTTATTTCTCCCTGTTAATATCACGTACGATCTTCGTTCTGCCAGTGAATGCGTTTCAACTTTATAGTTTACGGGTTCACGGTAGGACGAGCGAGAATCTACGATGCGTTCCTGACACACTAACTTGCTACGAATTTTTCCCCCTTAGAACCATATTAAATACAAGAAAGAAAGAAAAAAAGAAAGAAAGAAAGAAAGAAAGAAAGGAAAAGGTAACGATACTGTGGGATCGGGCACCTCCATTCTAAATAAAGTAGGCATTCCTGAGGAAGTTGACCAAAGGGCCCCTAGATAGCTCAAAGGTTAGAGCAGTCGTCCGGAAAACAGAAGGACTCTGGTTTGAGTCAGCTCCGGGTCCAGTCAATACAACAGCTCAATTTTTTGTCGCGTAATTTGTCTCATTCAAAACTTAATCTTTAGCAACGACGCCGAAATTTCTGAAACGCAAAATTGCCACGAATTTGTTCTTAAGAACCACGCATTGAATACAAGAAGGAAAGAAAGAAAAGAAAAAAAAAGGTAACAATAACATTTATCTTATTCAAAACTTAACCTTGAGCAATGAAGTTAGGTGTTTGCCAAATAAGCACGTACCAATTCTATATTTGGAAGTTACTTTCAAAGCTTAACGCCTTTCTTTCTTTTTATTCTTTTTTTTTTCTTTTCTTTTCTTCTTTTTGAAGAATATAAATGATTTATTCTGTATCCATCTAGTAACATTATTTTCAACGCGTTCCTTTCGTTTCTACGTTTGCTGATGGTTTCTTTTACACGAAATTAACTCTGCTACCTGGCAATTATTTTCTTAACCGTGCGTTTTTTTTCAACAACACGTGCTTTATGCATGCTCGGTATTCAAAGTATTCGCGATACGGGCAATTTCAATCGTATCTATTTGCTTGATATCATTTCAATTTTTCGGTAATGTCGAACACGACATTCTTCGGTTCCTTTCTCAAATTTGAACGGTGAATTTTTTAGCAATTTATCATCACAAAATGTATTTTTTAAATAAATACCGAAGACAATTTTAATTCGAACATTCATATTTCCCGCCGTATGTTTAGGAATTATAATTATCTTTCACTCGATAATATTAAATATCTCGAAATCGATGATAACAATAAACGAAAGCATTTCCTTCGGATTATCTCGACGATGATGCAGCTGTGTTTGCATAAACGTCGTTGATATGTGATGTAGTGGTCTCGTAATAAAATAAAATGAAAAAGAAGGAAGAGGAGAAGGAGGAAAATTATAGAACGGTTAAACGCAACATACTTTATCGTTTTACCATTCGATTTTTGTCTCTTTCAAATCTTACCAAATTTAAAACAAATTATTTTAATTTTTGTTATCATATCAAATTCATAGAATGTTTTATTGAAACTTTAAGACTTGCTCTCATTCCAATCTTCTTTCTTTGTCTTTGTCTTGGATTAAGATCAAAGAGAACGCAAATTTGTTCACGTTCAAGACTTGCCGTGATAATGGCAACGTGTTTTAGAGTCGTTATACGTTGTAATCCAATCGTCGACGAACAATTGTTAAAGAAATATCCAAAATTATGCAATCTTAATACTTGGTGACCATTTCTGCTTAGGTTTTTGTGCTTGGTACAAGCAAATGATGAATAAGCTCGCATAATCTCTAAGATTTTAAAATCAAAAACTCTGTGGTTGTTGAAGACTTGATCGTTGCCGACTATTCAACGGATTCGTAATGGATTTTATAGTTATAACAACATTGGTAAACAAAATAAACGAATCGAAGGTCGACTTATGGCAAAAGAAAGAGATAGAGAGATATTTACCTGTGTTTACCATAGGTACGTGACACGTACGATTTCACGGTTTGGATAAGATGGCCGGTGTGTCAATAAGAAAGAGGAGGAGGCAGGAGGCAGGAGGGAGAGAAAGAAAAAGCGGAATGTTTCATGAGTTTTGTCTTGTCCGCTTACCTGAGAAAAAAAAAAGAAAAAAGGAAAATATCGTGTAAAAATCGAAGACTACGTGTTTTACGCGTTCAAACTAAGCTGCCATTTTTTTTAGCCGATTTACGTGATCGTTCACCTTTTACCCCCCACGGAGCGAGGATTTAATTATTAATTATTATTTATACGTTAATAAGAATAATATTATTGAGAGTCGATAATTGATATATTATTCTGTCGATAAGAAACGCAATAAACTTCACAGTGTTAATAGTTATCTCGTTACGAGAAACAATCTTAAAGTAATAATTATTTGTAATGTCTTTTTATCGTTTGCCTATTAAAATGGTGAGACAAATTTAAATTTTAAATGAAGAATACTCTCGAGTGACTCCTCGTATGTATAATCTACGTCTATTAATTTTCTGTAACGATCTTAGAAAAGCGAGCGTGTGCTCGTTTCGAAAGCAGAAAGTTTTTGATGTCAGAAAGAAAGAAAGAAAGAAAGAAAGAGAAAGAGAGAAAGAGAGAGAGTTGCTTGGAAAATAAAATAAGATCCGGACACGCGCGAGCAATATGGCCAGATCATAACTTTCTCCAAATGAAGGTGTTCTTACGAAACTCCTATACACTGGTATACAATCGACTCGACCCACTACCAAGAGAAAAAATATTTTTCTTTTATTTCCCGTTATGAGAGCAATATTAATTAAAAATTATACATCGTAGAGTTAAACGTTCCTGAGTAAACAACTCATAATACTTATGATTTTTTTTTAATCAATATTTGTTCTTAATTTGTTTTTTCCTTTTTGTTTTTTATATATTGTTCTTTTGTTTGCTTTAAATGTTAAAAAGAAACATCATCTTGTGATAAATACGCACACACACATACGCGCGCAATTTTTATCATTACTCATGTTTTTTTTACATATTCTGTTCCAGGAATCATGCAAGACACAATATCGACATCATATTTAAAATGACGCGTTTTCCAATAACTCGCGATTCATTTTAATGTGGAATCGTATACGATGATACGATGATACGAAGATAAGCTCGTCTAAAAGAAATAATTACATCGTCTAATTGCCCACGTTAATTATCTTCTACAACACACTAACAAGTTTCGTAACAATGCGCTATTAAAATAACGATTCTCGACTGGACATATTATTATTCGTCGTACCGATTTTTAACGCGCCTTATGGAATATTAATTGATTGATTAATTAATCTAATTTATTTCTTTATTCTTCGTTTATTAACGTAAATGTTACGAGTAATTACAAAGAAATGATGAAATTCGTATTGAAATTTTAATTTGCAAATTCTTAGTTTAACCTAAAATTGATCTCGGATACCAGTTTACAAGATTATACCACCTGGACCCTGTTTCTCTCTCGTATGGGCCTATCTCGAAGCCATGGATTAACTTTCACTCTGAAATGTCAACGACTGTCTGTGTTTCACTTTTCACAGACACCCGACGTGCATATCAATCAATTCGATGCTGCACGACAAAGGAACAGGATTGTTGTTATAAAACGATTTCCCTCTTATCTATTTCGTTTTCTGTTTCAGAAGAAAAAACAAAGAGGGGATACAGAAAGACGAAGGAAAAAATTCGAGTAAGGTGCGGAAATGATGTCTGTTTGCTTGCAAATTTGAAAGAAATTTGTGATAGTTCGACGCAAAAATAAATCGACGAATCATCGATAATAACAACCTACGAAAATAATTTGTTTGCCATCGAATTAATCTAATCAATTCTATGCAAATGAAAATTTCAACTGGTTTAATAGACTTCTCATCTTGTTAAGAAAAAGAAAAAACTATGTAATTATTGACGTAAAGAAATTGGATTCAATTAGAGTATCTTTTTGAAGAAAAAAGAAGAAGAAAAAAAATATTTTGTTTGGAAAAAGGACTAATACCAAAGGACGAAGATCTTGGTGCGGACATTTTCTTTGGTTATCTAGCTGTATGAGTTTTGTTCGACATCATAAAGCTAGATTACCGGAGTTAAGCTTAGTAGACTTCTAATCTTATTAAGAAAAAGAAAAAAATTACACAATTGTTGACGTACAAAAACTTGATTCCATCGAGAGTAACTTTTTAAAGAAAAAAGAATAAGAAAAGAAATATTTTCTTTTTGAAAAAGGGCTAATACCAAAGGACGAAGATCTTGGCGCGGACATTTTCTTTGGTTATCTAGCTGTATGAGTTTTGTTCGACATCATAAAGCTAGGTTACCGGAGTTAAGCTCCTCGCCATATCAACTCCAACGATCTTCCCCCTTATGTGCCTCTACGCTTCAGTGAAATTAAAGTACCGAGACTGCGAACATTGTTACACCTGACATCCTGAACACATCGTCTTGATATACCACTCTAACCGAATTCTCAGAACGTTCGAAGAAATTCGATTGTGGGAAATTTTGATTAGCAGAATATCGCCTCCTACCTTTTATTTTATCTTTCTATGAAGTACTTAAGAATTCCTAGTCTTATATACGCTTTTATCATAAGAGAAATAAAATAATTAAGTTAAGTCATATGATAAAATAATTACAATTATTAAACGTTAAAGTAATGTAATATAACTCACAATGAATATTAAGAAAGAGATATTTATCTGATAACAGAAACTATAATTATAATGTAACATAAATTAAAAAAAATATTAAAACATTTAGCGATCTGTAATGTAATTATAAAGATAAATAAATGATCACACTCTGCTTTTTCCCCCGTTTCGTCGGCAGTCAATGTTGAAAAACTTCAGGTATTTGTATTAAAATATTAAAAGTAAATTTTCTACATAGAGAAAGAAAGGTAAGTGACACCGGTTTAACAATTGAATAGCAAAAGAAAACGTTTCTATCGTAACTTTTATATATTCTCTTCGCGCTTGAACCTACGGTCGAAGCATCTATAATTATTATTGTACTAAAGTGTCGTCAATGCGTGACATAAATACATAAAAAGATTAAAGAATTCTATTTTTCAAAATCATTCATATTGCACATACAACACAAATATAATAATTATATTATTTTAATAACGGTATTCAATTTGAAACGATATTGATCTTTTGATTTTTCCCGCCATTTTAGAATGTAGTCACGAAAACGTGCAACGCGTTTACCAAGAAACAGGATATTTCGACAAAGGCTTGTTTCGCTTATGAAGAACGTCTTTAAGGTTTCGGAACATAGACCGACACGGTACGTGACGACGATAGTTTCCCACAATAAAGGTGTCTGGAATGTGTGTTCACTGATTATCCTCCTCTACACACATTCTTATAATGTATGAACATCCGCAGGAATGGAATATTTTTCAGGATGATATAGAAAACATCGACGTAGGTTCATTTTAAACTATAATAATTCTAATATAGCCAGATTATTCGATTCCATTTAAATTGAACTCTTTTGGACATAACCCTATTTTTAATCACTTCGTAATATTACGAGACCACGATTTTTTATAAGTTTTTTTAAATAATTTGCATCTATATATAATAATGTGAAATCATTATAAATAAAAAGGATAAAAATAATATGAGATATTGTAAGAAAACGTGTTGTACAAATTATACCTATCTTCTAATAACGAATTATGTAAAAGAATCTTCCGGAAAAATCCACGTATCGTAAGCTACATGAAAATTTAGTTTAATAGCAAGCCGCGAAACTTCTATAGGGGACGCCACATTCCAACGTCAACTGAAATTTTGTATCGACCGAGAACGGACGCTTTTTTATGAGTTTATGACCTAATGTCAGTACAATAGAAAATTTCATAATCATTGATGCGTTAGCAACTTTAAAAAGCATCGATAATCTTGAACAAAAATATCATTCTGATTTAATAATAATTTATAATATCTATCGACTTGACTTAACTTATGATTCATTTTATGATTCATTTCATTTATTCATCGACAATGACATGCGTTAATTATTGTAAAAAATGTCTACTTTTTTTAATATTTAAATTTGGTAACTAATTATTTTATGAATTAATTCTGATAGACGAATCAAGTAAATTCTAGTATGTTCTGTATCGAACGCAAGCGCGCCATCTGCTCGTCTATATTTTATATTCTTTTCTTATTAAAAAATGAAACACAAGTCAATGAATTAGAAATGTAAAAATATGATAAAAACATTAAATAATCTACGAATAGAATAAATGATATTGTAATATATAACAATGAAAAATATGAAATTAGCGTGCTATAGATATAATGATGGTCGAACAATGTCCTCTCAAAGCAAAATCGTTTTCTGCTCCCAAATACCGGAAGTACTACTCGAACCGAATATAAACTAAATACATTTTTTATTCTTTATAAATATAATTAATGATGGGGGTATCATTAGCAATTGAAATGACTATTCGCGTGATAAAAAATAACGTTCGATTGGAACTTGCATAAGAAATTAATCGGAAATACGTGTCGTTAAAATAGATGTTTCACCGGAAGTTAGGTATATCGAGAACTCGGGAATCTTCTAGAATGTTCTAGAATATTCTAGAATTATTGGAGGGTATATAAGGCGGTACAGCTCACGCGGGTCTTCATACGATTTGCTCGATTGAGCCGATATACAACGTGAGACTTGAAGAGTGTTTTATTAATTGTGACCAGCTAATTACGACAAGGTACTGCATTTATTCGTTAATTTAATATTATCAGTGAATATTTGTGATCATGATTCAGCTCATTTTACTTTACAACCAATATATTTTTTATTTTTATTAATAATTTCAAAAATTACCGCTTGCCGAACGCGTCCATGTGCGGATGAATTATTTTTCACGCCAATGCTATTGATTTTTTAGGATTTTAATAATTGGCCTTTTCTTTTTATTTCATTTATAATAAATGACGAATCTATTTCTTTCTTTCTCGGAATTATAAATCTTTTAATTATTTTGTTAATTATAAATATATTAACTATCTTTTCATATCTAATCAAATATTTTACTGTAAGAATATGCAGTTATTATTATTTCTTTGTTCTTTAGGATTTGTATTAAAATCATTTTATTAATTTTAGATGGCTGAAAAAATGGAAACTAATGGAGGAGAGATGGAAACTTTCGCTTTCCAAGCTGAAATTGCTCAGCTTATGTCTTTAATTATCAACACCTTTTATTCTAACAAGGAAATATTCTTAAGAGAACTCATATCAAATTCCAGTGACGCCCTTGACAAAATCCGTTACGAATCATTAACAGATCCAACCAAACTTGATAGCGGCAAAGAATTATTTATAAAAATTATTCCTAATGAAAATGATGGATCTCTTACTATTATTGATACTGGAATTGGTATGACAAAGGCTGATTTAGTCAACAACCTTGGTACCATTGCCAAATCTGGTACAAAAGCTTTCATGGAAGCTCTTCAAGCTGGTGCTGATATTTCCATGATTGGTCAATTTGGTGTAGGATTTTACTCTGCTTATTTAGTAGCTGATAAAGTAACTGTTGTATCTAAAAGCAATGACGACGAACAATATTTATGGGAATCCAGTGCGGGAGGCTCATTCACTGTTAAACGAGACACTGGTGAACCTTTAGGACGTGGTACAAAAATTATTCTTCACATCAAAGAAGATCAATCTGAATATCTCAAAGAAGCTAAGATTAAAGAAATTGTAAAGAAGCACTCTCAATTCATTGGCTATCCAATCAAATTAGTTGTACAAAAGGAACGTGAAAAGGAATTGAGCGAAGATGAAGATGAAGTAGAGGAAGAAAAGAAAGAAGATGAGGAGGGAAAACCAAAGGTTGAGGATGTTGGCGAAGATAAGGAGGAGGAAGATAAAGAAAAGAAAAAGAAGAAAAAAACCATCAAAGAAAAATATTCTGAAGATGAAGAATTAAACAAAACTAAGCCAATTTGGACTCGAAATGCAGATGATATTACCCAGGAAGAATATGGTGAATTCTACAAGTCATTGACTAACGATTGGGAAGACCATCTTGCGGTTAAGCATTTCTCTGTAGAAGGACAATTGGAATTCAGAGCGTTGCTCTTTGTTCCTCGTCGTATGCCATTCGACTTATTTGAAAATAAGAAAAGGAAAAATAACATCAAATTGTATGTACGAAGAGTATTTATCATGGACAATTGTGAAGAATTGATCCCTGAATACCTGAATTTCATAAAGGGAGTAGTTGACAGCGAAGATTTGCCATTGAATATTTCTCGTGAGATGTTGCAGCAAAATAAAATTCTTAAGGTCATCAGAAAGAATCTTGTCAAGAAATGTTTAGAACTCTTTGAGGAATTAACGGAAGACAAGGATTCTTATAAGAAGTTCTATGAACAATTTAGCAAAAACATTAAGTTAGGTATTCATGAAGATAGTACTAATCGCAGCAAGTTGGCAGATTTATTGAGGTACCATACATCTGCATCTGGAGACGAAGCTTGCTCTCTAAAGGACTATGTTGGTAGAATGAAAGAAAATCAAAAACATATTTACTTCATTACTGGAGAAAGCAAAGAGCAAGTTGCAAACAGTTCGTTCGTAGAACGTGTCAAGAAGCGTGGTTTTGAAGTAGTTTATATGACCGAACCTATTGATGAATACGTTGTTCAACAATTGAAGGAATTTGATGGCAAACAATTGGTTTCTGTAACCAAGGAAGGTTTAGAACTTCCAGAGGACGAGGAAGAGAAGAAAAAGAGAGAGGAAGATAAGGCTAAATTCGAAAACTTGTGTAAGGTTATGAAGACTGTCCTTGATAACAAAGTAGAAAAAGTTGTCGTATCAAACAGATTGGTTGATTCACCATGTTGTATCGTTACATCCCAATATGGTTGGACTGCAAATATGGAAAGAATAATGAAGGCACAGGCACTTCGCGATACATCAACCATGGGATACATGGCTGCTAAAAAACATCTTGAAATTAATCCAGATCATTCGATCATCGAAACTCTACGCCAAAAAGCTGAAGCTGACAAAAATGACAAGGCTGTTAAAGATCTAGTCATTCTTTTATTCGAAACTGCGTTACTTTCATCTGGTTTTACTTTGGATGAACCACAGATCCATGCATCCAGAATTTATAGAATGATTAAGTTAGGTCTTGGCATCGACGAGGATGACTCTATGCAAGAAGAATTAAAAATAGATGAAGTAGTCCCTCAAGTAGAAAGTAATGAAACGGAAGATGCATCTCGAATGGAAGAAGTAGATTAAATATTCTTAACAAATTTTAAAGGTTATGGCATTATGTCATAGTATAGACAAAGACTGTTCAGATCAAAGAGAAATCTTCTTACTAACCCTCTTTAATTTCAATACCACGTTTTATGTGGTCACTTACACACCAGATATCATTCTTTTTTGTAACATACTTTGTCATTTAATTTATCATTCCTCTCTCCAATATACATAACGCTGTATGTATGTACTCGATCAAAAATACGTAAATGTGTATATTGAAGTTAAAAGTAATAAAATTTACCAATGAAATAAAGTTATAATGTTTCTCTCCTTTATGTATCCTAACAATTTTTATTAAAATAAACAATCCTAGTTAAAAATGATTTCACCATTAATTTTTAATTATTAGTTACTAAAATATATAGTTTCTAATAATATTGATCTAGTTTGTCTTACAATTAAATAAATAAATAAAAGAAAACTTAAAATTTGAATTCTTCAATTTCCTTATTGTATTGTATATTGAATTTATAGTCAAATTGAAAAGTATATAACAATAATTGAAAATTAAAGATTAAATATATAAAATTAAATTAAACTCGAAAATCGCTACACTAACCATGACTTGAATAAGAACAAAACAATTGTTCGAATTTTGTGAGATAATACAGTAGATACTTATTCATTATATTGCGCGGGCATATAATTAAATTAAGTTTTTTCTTATTTTGAAAACCACCCTTGAAGTCATGTTCACATATTTTGATACACCTTTATACAAAGTTATAGGGCGCCAGGTTGGCGTTAACACAAGCGCCATCTACTTGTTGTCCTAAAAAAATGTTCGACACTCTGTGCAGATAAATTTAGTTCTTCTGTTGTTCGTAAACGTTTTATATAAAAATTATGATGGCAAGCAAGGGATGGAAGGTTAGTGTCGAGAAATATTTTTTTTTAACTGAAATAACGGACGGCAGAAGATAAAAAATAAGTAGGACGATCAAACGAGTGGAAAATTCTGATCCAATTTTGATCGAAATTATTTTCTTCCCCGATTAGGTTGTACAACCGCATGTGCCGCTGATAAAGTTTCGTAAGGGAGGTTTTAATAGAGGTAACTCGAAGAGATTTGTTATGTATACTATTAAAAGACAATGTGAAATTGTCGTTATTGGTTAGTAAACGTAGGTGCGAGCGCGGCTCCATCTGCGACTTCAGGGACGGCGTCATCGCGAGGTGCAACCGGACCTCAGGTTATCAGTTTGCCAACGATCGATGATATTCACCTACCTGCAAGATTTCATCGACGACCTATTACCGAAAAAGAAATTGAATATATCAATGTAAGTCTTTTAATTAATCTTTAATTAAATAACTAACAAAAAAATCACGTTATAGAAAAGTTACGTATACACGATTTAACTTACGTAAGAAAATGTCTATTTTTTTTTTTTTTTTCATTAACCAAAACAAACTCTAAAATGAAAACTATAAATACTTTATAACGTGAAACGAGAAACGTAGAAACTATTTCCGTAATTTTCTATTAATAAAAATAATAATAATAATAAAATTATTATTTTTCAGCGCGGTGGGCCGGAATAATCGCGTTCGTGAACTTTATTAGGAAAGGCGTTTAAATTTTAGATTATCATTCGAAATAAAGTATTATTTCAAATTGATTTTAGGCTTTCTTTAGATTTACGTATAAAATACTGTGTAAATAATAAATGAACGTAATAGAAAGTTTATGAGTCATAAAAAAAGGATGTAGAATTTCTCTAAGCCATTTATCGGACAAGGTCTCTTTCTTTCTTTCTTTCTATTTCTCTCCTAACAACATCTACATATATTTAAGTGACATTGCCAGGACTTGCTATTTCTAGAATATCTTTCGCTTCATTGCTTTATCGACTAATGCTTGTTATTTACCCGAAGCGAAAGTGTTACTAAATATTTCTCATTTTTTTCGATATAATCGTAATAATCAATAAAAGTTATCAATTAAAATAATTTTACGTTTTATCAGATGACCAAAAATATTCTCTCATGATACGACCCTTATATGGGTCGGTCGTTTTCCTATGGGGCCTTACACGGAACGACCCGTATATGGGTCGTTAGTAACGAAAGGGTTAAATTTACCATAAATTAAATTAATTTTTTAATTTCACATATAAATTTTGTATATGCGAATAGTAAATTTTGATGTTAGAAATATTCTAAAATAAAAGAGAATTTTTGTTGTTGAAAAGAAGAAAAATAAAAAGTAGAATTACGTCATAACATAAGTTTTGAGGCAGGTGCCTAAGTTTATCGATGCTTCCCTGTACCATGACAGAAATAGCAGACGACAGTGCGCTTGGATGCGCAGCAAGACTGACGACGACGACGTCGTTCATCCGCAAGAAAGTTTTGGATGTGATTAAAAGAGTTTAATAATCGAGCTTATAGTGTAACAAAATCGCGATATTTCTATAAAAACGAACGAAAAATCGATACGAACAATGTCTGAGATAACAGATTTTGGTCCGAGAAAGACAATTTTTATATTGGCTATTGTGGCTGGATGTTTCGCGGTGCTGTGGCCAAAAATTTTTTACCCCATGCTTACGGCGTCTGTCAACTCACACCATTCAAATTCTGAAAGTAAGTTTATCCTAATTATTATTTTAATGATTTATCAAATAAGAGCAACCAATAATTGCTAAATATTTTAATATCGTTGTTGTTGCATGTGTACAATTTTTTTTAAATGATCAAATATCATATTAGGTACTTTTAAATTTTTATAAAATTTTAAATAATTAGTAACAAAATTCTTCCCAATGTTGTACATCGAATGAATATTTATTAGCATGCTGCGACGTATTATTCGAAAGTGATGTTACTACTTTGGACATTATGCAAGAAATGTGTCAAAATATTTTGAGACATCATCAAGTTGATCCACGATTGAAGGATGCCTTTAAAACTAATAAAATGGCACCGCAAATAGCTAACTTATGTAGGGAAGAAGTTTTGGCAAGATGCGGCATAGATCTATCCACATACCTAGCAGATAATGAACGTCTGGGAAAAACTTATAAACAAGTTTTGGAAGAAATCAGATCGTTCAATGGTTCTATATGCCTTAAATTGAATTTTGGTATTCCATTATCGCAGTTGGGTACACCACATCTCATAAGATATCACATCTTGATGCCCCATAGTAATTATCAAGATTTTTATATGATTTTACTAACATTATTTTTTTTACAAAAAAGAAAAATATAACTAACCGTATTGAATGATAAAATTAAACGATTAACACAATTTTTTGTAATTAATTTTCAAGAAATAAGAACAATATTGTAATTTTGTTAAGAGTGAAAAATGAAATAGAATGTGTTTGTGCATGTCTATAATGTTACTCACGTTATATATATGGATCATCGGTTATATATGGAAGACAGACTTAAATCATTTATTCTTCTTTGGCATTTAGCCAGAAATACAAACATGATGGTTGTTAGGTACAAGGCTTGGATTGCTATAATAGTTTCAAATACATTTATATGATGACCTCTTCCTGGATTCTAATATGTTGCAAAGTAATACGTTATGTTTTTTTTATATTACTAATAATGGTAATCATGTGATATTAGATTACTGTAGTACTTTAAGTTTGCGTTTATGAATGTGCAAGCATCTAATTATCTTTGTACGAATTTGAATGAATATATGCTTAATATATTAATGATACTGAAAATAATATAATGATTGATTTGAATATAGGTACTATAAGGCAAGAAAGGCGTACTCCACCTCACGCAGGAGGTCTTCATCCAGCATTAAGGGAACGTGGAAGAACTATACCTTCTTCGCACATTGTACCCAAAATAGTCGACAGACCTGATCATGTAATGCCAAAAATGAGACCTCCTATGGGAGGAGCTGGTCACGTAGTACCAGCGCCAAAAGGAAATGGAACTATGGGAGTTATTATGCCTCTCTATACACTAGGCATTGTGTTGTTCTTTTTATATACTATTGTTAAGGTGATATTTTAATTTTCTTTTTTACTTAAACATAATGATAAAGTAGTGTACTCTTATTAATCGACTTAATAAATATTGTAGGTATTAAAGAAGAACTCTGATAGTGAGATTATATCAGAATATCCAGGAGCAGCTGCCGAGAAAGAATTTCGAAAAATGGTATTTAATCCGGATTTACTTGCTAGTGCGATGACAGGAGGTACAATGCATTACCAAAAAGAACAATCGCCTTATAAACCTGCTCCAACCATAGAGGAGTTGAACAATCGTAAGTTAATCATTTTTTTGATAAAGGTCCTTATCAATTTTGCATTGCTATTACTGTACCATCTTCCTCCGAAAGCTAATATTTTTTGTTATATTTTTGGAAAGGATATAATTAGAATTAAGTTATATATATATGTTTCCTTGGGTATTTTAAAAAGAACCTTTTTTTTCAACGATGTTGTATGATGCAAGGTTTGCACAATTAGAACACACGCGTATTTTTTATCTCATTATACCATGAGTATAATTGCTATTGATAAATATTAAATATAGAAAGAATTGAAATTACTGTAAGTACGTGTATTTACCCTCTGAACCGATTTGATAATGTTCTACATGCTGGAACACAAGAAGCGGCAGGAGACATAGAGATAGATCAGCTGAGACGTCGTTTGGACGAGACGGAAGCAGCCATGGAAAGAATTGTTGTTCAGATGGGCAACATATCACGTTCAGTAATGCATAGCCCAAGCTCACAGCCAGAAATCAAGGTTTATTAGATTAATTTTGAAGCAAACTACTACATTTTCAGTTTCCTAGTCCTTAGAAATGTGCACGTTGCTGTGTTCTGATTGCGTTTCAAGCTTTACCTATCCCAATGTGCGTTTATAAACTTCGTCAATTTATAATAATATCAAAGAAACTTTATACATTCGGTCTATAGCTTTTGATAAATATAAATGAGTGTGGATAACAGTTATCAAAATTATTAAATTGTCGATTGAACGTTATTTTTTATTCAAAGTACAATATATATTTGTATTAAAAAAAAAAGAACTGAGTGTCATTTCTATTATAAATATCGTTATGTAAGATGATTAGGGTAAACCAATTGATAGTGTATCTTTTTACCTTTTGAGTAGTAGATGGGGCTCCAAAGTCCAATGGTCTGGCAGGGGTCAATCACTGTTCTAAGGTATATCACTTACTGCCATGATGATTCCTAACACCAGTTAACCGAAAATTTTTTTTTTTTGTGAAAAACTTTGTTGTTCCTTCTTTTGCATATTTGATCTGTAATAAGAAGAATATGATCTTATTAAAAACTTATTTAGGCTTCAATATATATATACTTTTAATCCTTTTTTAAATGTTTGATATAAAATAGACTACACCGTACATTTTTTCTTGAATTGCACTCGAATAAATTTAGTAATATCATAGTTCTTAATCGATTTTTCATAATACATATATAATTAAAAATAATAGTTGAACAGTATTATGTATGTAATTTAATATCAACAAAATAACTATTACTAAAACATGTTTGGTGCATGATCGATTGCTTATACTTTTACCATGGTGATACGAAATATTAAATTGTTACTGTTATGTGCGTTTTTAAAAACCGATGGTATATATTTAATGATTTATTTTATCTTACATTAGATTTTTAGCATAATATTCAAATTATGTGCAAACAAAGCTGACAAACCCATAGATGATTTGGCTTTTATAATAGTAGGGAATAACGTTACAGATATAACAGTAGAACGCTGTATTATTATAAGTTTTCTCTTTATGGATATTCACAAATGTTCATTTATCAAATGTGATAATTAATTAAATGATTATTTTATTAATATTAAACATTGTCATTTGTAGGAAGACTCTACTGTCCAAGAAAATTATAGTAACGAAGATCAAGAAGTAGAAAGCATAGAACAATCGCCAACAGTTAAAGTTATGGGCATGGAAATGACTGCCAGCTGTGAGGGTGGACAAAAATGTAGTAGACCTACCACCCCCATTATACCCCCGCCCCATAGGTATTGACATTTTATTTGAATAAGAAAAATATTCTAGCACAATAAAAATGAATTTTTTTTATTGTTAAATTAGTCACACTGAGAGGGAGAAGACACCACCGGTACCAATTTATTTAGAAGGTGCTCTACCTTCGCAATGTGAATTACTTGTTACGGATTCGGAAACTCAAGAACAAAAAACAGAGGAAAGTTCTGAAGCACCCATAATTCTCTCAGGCAAAATGACACTATCTCTCATCAGTCTCGACCAAATTGCAGCTGTAAGAAAATATTAGAATTCAGCAGAATCAAATGAAACCGCGGAGCCTTGTTTTATTTGGTGATTCTTTTACTTATTTCATTGTTTGCCTATCAATTTTATTTTGTTATTTATCGGTCATAATCATGCTTGGATAACGCAGATATTTATTTTCTTTATTGTAGCAAATTATTTAATACGAATTTGCTTCTTCGTTTGTTTATTAATTACAAATTTGTTAATAGATGCTTTTTTATAATTTAATTATTCTCTATCAACAAAACATACAATCTCTAATATTTATTTCTAATAATATCAACATTTTACACAGCTTATTATTTGAAATTATCTTGTTTTCGTATTTTTAGTTAGAAGTGGTTGTGTTCGCTTTTTTACACTAACAACATATTAGCTATATTTCAATTTTATTCTATTACATCTAATATATATTACGTTATTGTTTATTCTATTAGGAATCTGGAGATGAAAATGAAATAATGGAAGAAACAGAAAGTACTTCCGATATAAGATCAATGAATGAAAATGAACGCGAAGCAAAAGCGCAAGAAATAACGATGAGTAATGAAGAACAATTGAATGATTTGGAGAAAGAATTACAATTTAAATCTAATTTGAAATTATATAGCTCTGATGAAAACGAAGATGAAGAAGAAGAAGAGGAACAAGAAGGAGAAGCAGAAGAAGAAGAAGAAGAAGAAGAAGAAGAAGAAGAAGAAGAAGAAGAAGAAGAAGAATTAGAATTAGAATTAGATTTAGAGGAAAAAGAAGAAGAAGAAGAAGAAGAAGAAGAGGAAGATGAAGATGAAGATGAAGATGAAGAT